>NW_026610519.1:0-239134 GCF_029499605.1 Hyla sarda
AATCTTATTTTGTCAATTAGGAACATTCAGCACCCACCCGCTATCAAGGCAGCTGCCTATCATGTCATGCCCTACCTGCACAGGTGTGCTGGCTACTCAAATGATCCAATTAAGGAGGCCATTTAGTCAGCAGCAGCAGAAGTCCTGTGCCTGGACGCTCCAACAGCGGCCAGACACAAGCAGAAGCAGAAGCAGCAGAAGCAGCAGCAGCACCACCTTTTGTTTTTTGGCTGCAGCAGCAGCAAGGCCCACAGGGCTGGCTAGCTGGCTAGCCAGCAAGCAGGTAGCAATGAAAGTAGGAATCTTTCTTTTTAACCCTGTAAGGGGGTGGTGCACTGTACCCGAAGATACTGCCATATCGGGTCAATGCATAGGGCGACGGAAGCAAGCTTCGAAATCGGCCCCCGTTCTCAAAAATCCATTTAATATATGGTCCCCAGATAGGGGACGTATCAGATATTAAACTGATAAGAACAGATACTACACTTGATCTTAGCCAAAAGGCCGAGAAGCGATAACCGTGAAAGGGGCGGGCCCAACAAGGTGCCCTTCATGGGCACTATCACTGCTTGCTGTCAGGGAGGCTGCCAGACAATTTTCCATGCACACTCTGGGCTGGGGGGCAGTCAACCACCAGTACACACAGCAGAACCTAAACCCATACCATTATTGCTAAGCAGCAAGACAGGGGCCCATTGCACTCCCACGGGGCCTTTTTAAATGCAATCCATAACCCGGATTTGCCAGGAACCCTTCTTACTCCTCCTACTTGCATGTGACACTGGGCTTAGGATCTGCATAGGAAACACACACACAAGCACACACCTACCTTTGTTGCCTGCAGATGCCTCCTTGGCTGTCCCCAAACGGTATCAAACCAACACCCACGGGAAGCTGTAAGCATAGAGGACATGCCTGCACCCCATTGGACTTACCTGTGTGGGTTAAACCCGGGTTATTTGACAACCTATGGCGGTGATGGTTCTGCTCAGGCAGAGCAGTGCTGATGCTCCTCATAAAGCTGTCGCTGCTGTGAAGGTTCTAGGTGACATCACAAATCCCTATGGTTACATACACAACAAAGCTGGGTTGTTGTTGTTTACACTCTGCAAGGCCTGTGGAAGTGAGTGACATCATAGCACTGTAGTTCTGAGGGTTCTAGATGGATGCAACAATCTCCTGTTGCTTCTATGAAGGCCATAATAGACGACATCACCAAACAGCTCCATAGTCACATACACAGCAAAGGAGAGATGTTGTTTACACCTAGTGATGTCAGTGGTATTGAGTGACATCACAGCACAGTGCTAAGGCTCCTGGGCCTGGACACAGCAGCGGCTGCAATATCTCAACGGAGAATACGTTTATATATATGTGTGTGTGTGCGCGTATATATATATATATATATATATATATATATATATATATATATATTTCTCCGCCGAAATCACTTTTAAACCCATTTCCACCTTTTTTTCCCTTCTCTTCCTCTTACTTTTTTTTCACGTTTTTTTACGTTTTTCTCCTTTTCGCCTCTTTTCTGGGCGTATTATTCTTCTTTTTCTTCTTTTTTTTCGTCTAATGCATACCCCATCAGTGCAGCAATGCTTATTCAATACCGCCAGCAGATGGAGACACTGGGGGATAATTTTCTAAGGATTTATACTGATTTTTCCTGTCTGAATTTGTCGCACAGAAAGTTGCAGGCCAAATATGTGTGACATTTCTGCGACTTTAGCTTCTAGAGCATTTTTACAACATTATACATAGGTGCTGAATACATAAAAAGCGACTGTTCAGCGACAGACAAGTCGCATCGGCTGAAAGTAGGCCAGAATGTCAGTCCATGTTGGAGCAGGTTTAGATACAGTCTAAAGTATAGATCTCAAAGTCTGTGCACAGAATTTAGCAAGGGCCTCGCACCTTCTGATGCATCAGGTAGGTGCACAATAGCATAGCCTAACCCTCTGTACTTTGGTCTATATTGATGCGGGACATAGACAGCCAGCTGATGACCAATCCATTAGTGCAATGGATGGCTGGAAGCATTTGTCTTTGCCTTTGCAATACCACAGAAGCAATGCATGGTCAATGTACAGCAATGACACACCTGTGTGAACAGCCAGGAGACCCCCCCCCCCCCCCCATGTTATGTTACATAGTTACATAGTTAGTACGGTCGAAAAAAGACATATGTCCATCAAGTTCAACCAGGGAATTAAGGGGTAGGGGTGTGGCGCGATATTGGGGAAGGGATGAGATTTTATATTTCTTCATAAGCATTAATCTTATTTTGTCAATTAGGAACATTCAGCACCCACCCGCTATCAAGGCAGCTGCCTATCATGTCATGCCCTACCTGCACAGGTGTGCTGGCTACTCAAATGATCCAATTAAGGAGGCCATTTAGTCAGCAGCAGCAGAAGTCCTGTGCCTGGACGCTCCAACAGCGGCCAGACACAAGCAGAAGCAGAAGCAGCAGAAGCAGCAGCAGCACCACCTTTTGTTTTTTGGCTGCAGCAGCAGCAAGGCCCACAGGGCTGGCTAGCTGGCTAGCCAGCAAGCAGGTAGCAATGAAAGTAGGAATCTTTCTTTTTAACCCTGTAAGGGGGTGGTGCACTGTACCCGAAGATACTGCCATATCGGGTCAATGCATAGGGCGACGGAAGCAAGCTTCGAAATCGGCCCCCGTTCTCAAAAATCCATTTAATATATGGTCCCCAGATAGGGGACGTATCAGATATTAAACTGATAAGAACAGATACTACACTTGATCTTAGCCAAAAGGCCGAGAAGCGATAACCGTGAAAGGGGCGGGCCCAACAAGGTGCCCTTCATGGGCACTATCACTGCTTGCTGTCAGGGAGGCTGCCAGACAATTTTCCATGCACACTCTGGGCTGGGGGGCAGTCAACCACCAGTACACACAGCAGAACCTAAACCCATACCATTATTGCTAAGCAGCAAGACAGGGGCCCATTGCACTCCCACGGGGCCTTTTTAAATGCAATCCATAACCCGGATTTGCCAGGAACCCTTCTTACTCCTCCTACTTGCATGTGACACTGGGCTTAGGATCTGCATAGGAAACACACACACAAGCACACACCTACCTTTGTTGCCTGCAGATGCCTCCTTGGCTGTCCCCAAACGGTATCAAACCAACACCCACGGGAAGCTGTAAGCATAGAGGACATGCCTGCACCCCATTGGACTTACCTGTGTGGGTTAAACCCGGGTTATTTGACAACCTATGGCGGTGATGGTTCTGCTCAGGCAGAGCAGTGCTGATGCTCCTCATAAAGCTGTCGCTGCTGTGAAGGTTCTAGGTGACATCACAAATCCCTATGGTTACATACACAACAAAGCTGGGTTGTTGTTGTTTACACTCTGCAAGGCCTGTGGAAGTGAGTGACATCATAGCACTGTAGTTCTGAGGGTTCTAGATGGATGCAACAATCTCCTGTTGCTTCTATGAAGGCCATAATAGACGACATCACCAAACAGCTCCATAGTCACATACACAGCAAAGGAGAGATGTTGTTTACACCTAGTGATGTCAGTGGTATTGAGTGACATCACAGCACAGTGCTAAGGCTCCTGGGCCTGGACACAGCAGCGGCTGCAATATCTCAACGGAGAATACGTTTATATATATGTGTGTGTGTGCGCGTATATATATATATATGTATATATATATATATTTCTCCGCCGAAATCACTTTTAAACCCATTTCCACCTTTTTTTCCCTTCTCTTCCTCTTACTTTTTTTTCACGTTTTTTTACGTTTTTCTCCTTTTCGCCTCTTTTCTGGGCGTATTATTCTTCTTTTTCTTCTTTTTTTTCGTCTAATGCATACCCCATCAGTGCAGCAATGCTTATTCAATACCGCCAGCAGATGGAGACACTGGGGGATAATTTTCTAAGGATTTATACTGATTTTTCCTGTCTGAATTTGTCGCACAGAAAGTTGCAGGCCAAATATGTGTGACATTTCTGCGACTTTAGCTTCTAGAGCATTTTTACAACATTATACATAGGTGCTGAATACATAAAAAGCGACTGTTCAGCGACAGACAAGTCGCATCGGCTGAAAGTAGGCCAGAATGTCAGTCCATGTTGGAGCAGGTTTAGATACAGTCTAAAGTATAGATCTCAAAGTCTGTGCACAGAATTTAGCAAGGGCCTCGCACCTTCTGATGCATCAGGTAGGTGCACAATAGCATAGCCTAACCCTCTGTACTTTGGTCTATATTGATGCGGGACATAGACAGCCAGCTGATGACCAATCCATTAGTGCAATGGATGGCTGGAAGCATTTGTCTTTGCCTTTGCAATACCACAGAAGCAATGCATGGTCAATGTACAGCAATGACACACCTGTGTGAACAGCCAGGAGACCCCCCCCCCCCCCCCATGTTATGTTACATAGTTACATAGTTAGTACGGTCGAAAAAAGACATATGTCCATCAAGTTCAACCAGGGAATTAAGGGGTAGGGGTGTGGCGCGATATTGGGGAAGGGATGAGATTTTATATTTCTTCATAAGCATTAATCTTATTTTGTCAATTAGGAACATTCAGCACCCACCCGCTATCAAGGCAGCTGCCTATCATGTCATGCCCTACCTGCACAGGTGTGCTGGCTACTCAAATGATCCAATTAAGGAGGCCATTTAGTCAGCAGCAGCAGAAGTCCTGTGCCTGGACGCTCCAACAGCGGCCAGACACAAGCAGAAGCAGAAGCAGCAGAAGCAGCAGCAGCACCACCTTTTGTTTTTTGGCTGCAGCAGCAGCAAGGCCCACAGGGCTGGCTAGCTGGCTAGCCAGCAAGCAGGTAGCAATGAAAGTAGGAATCTTTCTTTTTAACCCTGTAAGGGGGTGGTGCACTGTACCCGAAGATACTGCCATATCGGGTCAATGCATAGGGCGACGGAAGCAAGCTTCGAAATCGGCCCCCGTTCTCAAAAATCCATTTAATATATGGTCCCCAGATAGGGGACGTATCAGATATTAAACTGATAAGAACAGATACTACACTTGATCTTAGCCAAAAGGCCGAGAAGCGATAACCGTGAAAGGGGCGGGCCCAACAAGGTGCCCTTCATGGGCACTATCACTGCTTGCTGTCAGGGAGGCTGCCAGACAATTTTCCATGCACACTCTGGGCTGGGGGGCAGTCAACCACCAGTACACACAGCAGAACCTAAACCCATACCATTATTGCTAAGCAGCAAGACAGGGGCCCATTGCACTCCCACGGGGCCTTTTTAAATGCAATCCATAACCCGGATTTGCCAGGAACCCTTCTTACTCCTCCTACTTGCATGTGACACTGGGCTTAGGATCTGCATAGGAAACACACACACAAGCACACACCTACCTTTGTTGCCTGCAGATGCCTCCTTGGCTGTCCCCAAACGGTATCAAACCAACACCCACGGGAAGCTGTAAGCATAGAGGACATGCCTGCACCCCATTGGACTTACCTGTGTGGGTTAAACCCGGGTTATTTGACAACCTATGGCGGTGATGGTTCTGCTCAGGCAGAGCAGTGCTGATGCTCCTCATAAAGCTGTCGCTGCTGTGAAGGTTCTAGGTGACATCACAAATCCCTATGGTTACATACACAACAAAGCTGGGTTGTTGTTGTTTACACTCTGCAAGGCCTGTGGAAGTGAGTGACATCATAGCACTGTAGTTCTGAGGGTTCTAGATGGATGCAACAATCTCCTGTTGCTTCTATGAAGGCCATAATAGACGACATCACCAAACAGCTCCATAGTCACATACACAGCAAAGGAGAGATGTTGTTTACACCTAGTGATGTCAGTGGTATTGAGTGACATCACAGCACAGTGCTAAGGCTCCTGGGCCTGGACACAGCAGCGGCTGCAATATCTCAACGGAGAATACGTTTATATATATGTGTGTGTGTGCGCGTATATATATATATATATATATATATATATATATATTTCTCCGCTGAAATCACTTTTAAACCCATTTCCACCTTTTTTTCCCTTCTCTTCCTCTTACTTTTTTTTCACGTTTTTTTACGTTTTTCTCCTTTTCGCCTCTTTTCTGGGCGTATTATTCTTCTTTTTCTTCTTTTTTTTCGTCTAATGCATACCCCATCAGTGCAGCAATGCTTATTCAATACCGCCAGCAGATGGAGACACTGGGGGATAATTTTCTAAGGATTTATACTGATTTTTCCTGTCTGAATTTGTCGCACAGAAAGTTGCAGGCCAAATATGTGTGACATTTCTGCGACTTTAGCTTCTAGAGCATTTTTACAACATTATACATAGGTGCTGAATACATAAAAAGCGACTGTTCAGCGACAGACAAGTCGCATCGGCTGAAAGTAGGCCAGAATGTCAGTCCATGTTGGAGCAGGTTTAGATACAGTCTAAAGTATAGATCTCAAAGTCTGTGCACAGAATTTAGCAAGGGCCTCGCACCTTCTGATGCATCAGGTAGGTGCACAATAGCATAGCCTAACCCTCTGTACTTTGGTCTATATTGATGCGGGACATAGACAGCCAGCTGATGACCAATCCATTAGTGCAATGGATGGCTTGAAGCATTTGTCTTTGCCTTTGCAATACCACAGAAGCAATGCATGGTCAATGTACAGCAATGACACACCTGTGTGAACAGCCAGGAGACCCCCCCCCCCTCATGTTATGTTACATAGTTACATAGTTAGTACGGTCGAAAAAAGACATATGTCCATCAAGTTCAACCAGGGAATTAAGGGGTAGGGGTGTGGCGCGATATTGGGGAAGGGATGAGATTTTATATTTCTTCATAAGCATTAATCTTATTTTGTCAATTAGGAACAATCAGCACCCACCCGCTATCAAGGCAGCTGCCTATCATGTCATGCCCTACCTGCACAGGTATGCTGGCTACTCAAATGATCCAATTAAGGAGGCCATTTAGTCAGCAGCAGCAGAAGTCCTGTGCCTGGACGCTCCAACAGCGGCCAGACACAAGCAGAAGCAGAAGCAGCAGAAGCAGCAGCAGCACCACCTTTTGTTTTTTGGCTGCAGCAGCAGCAAGGCCCACAGGGCTGGCTAGCTGGCTAGCCAGCAAGCAGGTAGCAATGAAAGTAGGAATCTTTCTTTTTAACCCTGTAAGGGGGTGGTGCACTGTACCCGAAGATACTGCCATATCGGGTCAATGCATAGGGCGACGGAAGCAAGCTTCGAAATCGGCCCCCGTTCTCAAAAATCCATTTAATATATGGTCCCCAGATAGGGGACGTATCAGATATTAAACTGATAAGAACAGATACTACACTTGATCTTAGCCAAAAGGCCGAGAAGCGATAACCGTGAAAGGGGCGGGCCCAACAAGGTGCCCTTCATGGGCACTATCACTGCTTGCTGTCAGGGAGGCTGCCAGACAATTTTCCATGCACACTCTGGGCTGGGGGGCAGTCAACCACCAGTACACACAGCAGAACCTAAACCCATACCATTATTGCTAAGCAGCAAGACAGGGGCCCATTGCACTCCCACGGGGCCTTTTTAAATGCAATCCATAACCCGGATTTGCCAGGAACCCTTCTTACTCCTCCTACTTGCATGTGACACTGGGCTTAGGATCTGCATAGGAAACACACACACAAGCACACACCTACCTTTGTTGCCTGCAGATGCCTCCTTGGCTGTCCCCAAACGGTATCAAACCAACACCCACGGGAAGCTGTAAGCATAGAGGACATGCCTGCACCCCATTGGACTTACCTGTGTGGGTTAAACCCGGGTTATTTGACAACCTATGGCGGTGATGGTTCTGCTCAGGCAGAGCAGTGCTGATGCTCCTCATAAAGCTGTCGCTGCTGTGAAGGTTCTAGGTGACATCACAAATCCCTATGGTTACATACACAACAAAGCTGGGTTGTTGTTGTTTACACTCTGCAAGGCCTGTGGAAGTGAGTGACATCATAGCACTGTAGTTCTGAGGGTTCTAGATGGATGCAACAATCTCCTGTTGCTTCTATGAAGGCCATAATAGACGACATCACCAAACAGCTCCATAGTCACATACACAGCAAAGGAGAGATGTTGTTTACACCTAGTGATGTCAGTGGTATTGAGTGACATCACAGCACAGTGCTAAGGCTCCTGGGCCTGGACACAGCAGCGGCTGCAATATCTCAACGGAGAATACGTTTATATATATGTGTGTGTGTGCGCGTATATATATATATATATATATATATATATATATATATATATTTCTCCGCCGAAATCACTTTTAAACCCATTTCCACCTTTTTTTCCCTTCTCTTCCTCTTACTTTTTTTTCACGTTTTTTTACGTTTTTCTCCTTTTCGCCTCTTTTCTGGGCGTATTATTCTTCTTTTTCTTCTTTTTTTTCGTCTAATGCATACCCCATCAGTGCAGCAATGCTTATTCAATACCGCCAGCAGATGGAGACACTGGGGGATAATTTTCTAAGGATTTATACTGATTTTTCCTGTCTGAATTTGTCGCACAGAAAGTTGCAGGCCAAATATGTGTGACATTTCTGCGACTTTAGCTTCTAGAGCATTTTTACAACATTATACATAGGTGCTGAATACATAAAAAGCGACTGTTCAGCGACAGACAAGTCGCATCGGCTGAAAGTAGGCCAGAATGTCAGTCCATGTTGGAGCAGGTTTAGATACAGTCTAAAGTATAGATCTCAAAGTCTGTGCACAGAATTTAGCAAGGGCCTCGCACCTTCTGATGCATCAGGTAGGTGCACAATAGCATAGCCTAACCCTCTGTACTTTGGTCTATATTGATGCGGGACATAGACAGCCAGCAGATGACCAATCCATTAGTGCAATGGATGGCTGGAAGCATTTGTCTTTGCCTTTGCAATACCACAGAAGCAATGCATGGTCAATGTACAGCAATGACACACCTGTGTGAACAGCCAGGAGACCCCCCCCCCCCCCCCATGTTATGTTACATAGTTACATAGTTAGTACGGTCGAAAAAAGACATATGTCCATCAAGTTCAACCAGGGAATTAAGGGGTAGGGGTGTGGCGCGATATTGGGGAAGGGATGAGATTTTATATTTCTTCATAAGCATTAATCTTATTTTGTCAATTAGGAACAATCAGCACCCACCCGCTATCAAGGCAGCTGCCTATCATGTCATGCCCTACCTGCACAGGTGTGCTGGCTACTCAAATGATCCAATTAAGGAGGCCATTTAGTCAGCAGCAGCAGAAGTCCTGTGCCTGGACGCTCCAACAGCGGCCAGACACAAGCAGAAGCAGAAGCAGCAGAAGCAGCAGCAGCACCACCTTTTGTTTTTTGGCTGCAGCAGCAGCAAGGCCCACAGGGCTGGCTAGCTGGCTAGCCAGCAAGCAGGTAGCAATGAAAGTAGGAATCTTTCTTTTTAACCCTGTAAGGGGGTGGTGCACTGTACCCGAAGATACTGCCATATCGGGTCAATGCATAGGGCGACGGAAGCAAG
Organism: Hyla sarda; assembly: GCF_029499605.1. NCBI lineage: Eukaryota > Metazoa > Chordata > Amphibia > Anura > Hylidae > Hyla > Hyla sarda. Next base: position 9,495 of record NW_026610519.1, read on the forward strand.
CTTCGAAATCGGCCCCCGTTCTCAAAAATCCATTTAATATATGGTCCCCAGATAGGGGACGTATCAGATATTAAACTGATAAGAACAGATACTACACTTGATCTTAGCCAAAAGGCCGAGAAGCGATAACCGTGAAAGGGGCGGGCCCAACAAGGTGCCCTTCATGGGCACTATCACTGCTTGCTGTCAGGGAGGCTGCCAGACAATTTTCCATGCACACTCTGGGCTGGGGGGCAGTCAACCACCAGTACACACAGCAGAACCTAAACCCATACCATTATTGCTAAGCAGCAAGACAGGGGCCCATTGCACTCCCACGGGGCCTTTTTAAATGCAATCCATAACCCGGATTTGCCAGGAACCCTTCTTACTCCTCCTACTTGCATGTGACACTGGGCTTAGGATCTGCATAGGAAACACACACACAAGCACACACCTACCTTTGTTGCCTGCAGATGCCTCCTTGGCTGTCCCCAAACGGTATCAAACCAACACCCACGGGAAGCTGTAAGCATAGAGGACATGCCTGCACCCCATTGGACTTACCTGTGTGGGTTAAACCCGGGTTATTTGACAACCTATGGCGGTGATGGTTCTGCTCAGGCAGAGCAGTGCTGATGCTCCTCATAAAGCTGTCGCTGCTGTGAAGGTTCTAGGTGACATCACAAATCCCTATGGTTACATACACAACAAAGCTGGGTTGTTGTTGTTTACACTCTGCAAGGCCTGTGGAAGTGAGTGACATCATAGCACTGTAGTTCTGAGGGTTCTAGATGGATGCAACAATCTCCTGTTGCTTCTATGAAGGCCATAATAGACGACATCACCAAACAGCTCCATAGTCACATACACAGCAAAGGAGAGATGTTGTTTACACCTAGTGATGTCAGTGGTATTGAGTGACATCACAGCACAGTGCTAAGGCTCCTGGGCCTGGACACAGCAGCGGCTGCAATATCTCAACGGAGAATACGTTTATATATATGTGTGTGTGTGCGCGTATGTATATATATATATATATATATATATATATATATATATATATATATATTTCTCCGCCGAAATCACTTTTAAACCCATTTCCACCTTTTTTTCCCTTCTCTTCCTCTTACTTTTTTTTCACGTTTTTTTTACGTTTTTCTCCTTTTCGCCTCTTTTCTGGGCGTATTATTCTTCTTTTTCTTCTTTTTTTTCGTCTAATGCATACCCCATCAGTGCAGCAATGCTTATTCAATACCGCCAGCAGATGGAGACACTGGGGGATAATTTTCTAAGGATGTATACTGATTTTTCCTGTCTGAATTTGTCGCACAGAAAGTTGCAGGCCAAATATGTGTGACATTTCTGCGACTTTAGCTTCTAGAGCATTTTTACAACATTATACATAGGTGCTGAATACATAAAAAGCGACTGTTCAGCGACAGACAAGTCGCATCGGCTGAAAGTAGGCCAGAATGTCAGTCCATGTTGGAGCAGGTTTAGATACAGTCTAAAGTATAGATCTCAAAGTCTGTGCACAGAATTTAGCAAGGGCCTCGCACCTTCTGATGCATCAGGTAGGTGCACAATAGCATAGCCTAACCCTCTGTACTTTGGTCTATATTGATGCGGGACATAGACAGCCAGCTGATGACCAATCCATTAGTGCAATGGATGGCTGGAAGCATTTGTCTTTGCCTTTGCAATACCACAGAAGCAATGCATGGTCAATGTACAGCAATGACACACCTGTGTGAACAGCCAGGAGACCCCCCCCCCCCCCCCATGTTATGTTACATAGTTACATAGTTAGTACGGTCGAAAAAAGACATATGTCCATCAAGTTCAACCAGGGAATTAAGGGGTAGGGGTGTGGCGCGATATTGGGGAAGGGATGAGATTTTATATTTCTTCATAAGCATTAATCTTATTTTGTCAATTAGGAACAATCAGCACCCACCCGCTATCAAGGCAGCTGCCTATCATGTCATGCCCTACCTGCACAGGTGTGCTGGCTACTCAAATGATCCAATTAAGGAGGCCATTTAGTCAGCAGCAGCAGAAGTCCTGTGCCTGGACGCTCCAACAGCGGCCAGACACAAGCAGAAGCAGAAGCAGCAGAAGCAGCAGCAGCACCACCTTTTGTTTTTTGGCTGCAGCAGCAGCAAGGCCCACAGGGCTGGCTAGCTGGCTAGCCAGCAAGCAGGTAGCAATGAAAGTAGGAATCTTTCTTTTTAACCCTGTAAGGGGGTGGTGCACTGTACCCGAAGATACTGCCATATCGGGTCAATGCATAGGGCGACGGAAGCAAGCTTCGAAATCGGCCCCCGTTCTCAAAAATCCATTTAATATATGGTCCCCAGATAGGGGACGTATCAGATATTAAACTGATAAGAACAGATACTACACTTGATCTTAGCCAAAAGGCCGAGAAGCGATAACCGTGAAAGGGGCGGGCCCAACAAGGTGCCCTTCATGGGCACTATCACTGCTTGCTGTCAGGGAGGCTGCCAGACAATTTTCCATGCACACTCTGGGCTGGGGGGCAGTCAACCACCAGTACACACAGCAGAACCTAAACCCATACCATTATTGCTAAGCAGCAAGACAGGGGCCCATTGCACTCCCACGGGGCCTTTTTAAATGCAATCCATAACCCGGATTTGCCAGGAACCCTTCTTACTCCTCCTACTTGCATGTGACACTGGGCTTAGGATCTGCATAGGAAACACACACACAAGCACACACCTACCTTTGTTGCCTGCAGATGCCTCCTTGGCTGTCCCCAAACGGTATCAAACCAACACCCACGGGAAGCTGTAAGCATAGAGGACATGCCTGCACCCCATTGGACTTACCTGTGTGGGTTAAACCCGGGTTATTTGACAACCTATGGCGGTGATGGTTCTGCTCAGGCAGAGCAGTGCTGATGCTCCTCATAAAGCTGTCGCTGCTGTGAAGGTTCTAGGTGACATCACAAATCCCTATGGTTACATACACAACAAAGCTGGGTTGTTGTTGTTTACACTCTGCAAGGCCTGTGGAAGTGAGTGACATCATAGCACTGTAGTTCTGAGGGTTCTAGATGGATGCAACAATCTCCTGTTGCTTCTATGAAGGCCATAATAGACGACATCACCAAACAGCTCCATAGTCACATACACAGCAAAGGAGAGATGTTGTTTACACCTAGTGATGTCAGTGGTATTGAGTGACATCACAGCACAGTGCTAAGGCTCCTGGGCCTGGACACAGCAGCGGCTGCAATATCTCAACGGAGAATACGTTTATATATATGTGTGTGTGTGCGCGTATATATATATATATATATATATATATATATATATATATATATATTTCTCCGCCGAAATCACTTTTAAACCCATTTCCACCTTTTTTTCCCTTCTCTTCCTCTTACTTTTTTTTCACGTTTTTTTACGTTTTTCTCCTTTTCGCCTCTTTTCTGGGCGTATTATTCTTCTTTTTCTTCTTTTTTTTCGTCTAATGCATACCCCATCAGTGCAGCAATGCTTATTCAATACCGCCAGCAGATGGAGACACTGGGGGATAATTTTCTAAGGATTTATACTGATTTTTCCTGTCTGAATTTGTCGCACAGAAAGTTGCAGGCCAAATATGTGTGACATTTCTGCGACTTTAGCTTCTAGAGCATTTTTACAACATTATACATAGGTGCTGAATACATAAAAAGCGACTGTTCAGCGACAGACAAGTCGCATCGGCTGAAAGTAGGCCAGAATGTCAGTCCATGTTGGAGCAGGTTTAGATACAGTCTAAAGTATAGATCTCAAAGTCTGTGCACAGAATTTAGCAAGGGCCTCGCACCTTCTGATGCATCAGGTAGGTGCACAATAGCATAGCCTAACCCTCTGTACTTTGGTCTATATTGATGCGGGACATAGACAGCCAGCTGATGACCAATCCATTAGTGCAATGGATGGCTGGAAGCATTTGTCTTTGCCTTTGCAATACCACAGAAGCAATGCATGGTCAATGTACAGCAATGACACACCTGTGTGAACAGCCAGGAGACCCCCCCCCCCCATGTTATGTTACATAGTTACATAGTTAGTACGGTCGAAAAAAGACATATGTCCATCAAGTTCAACCAGGGAATTAAGGGGTAGGGGTGTAGCGCGATATTGGGGAAGGGATGAGATTTTATATTTCTTCATAAGCATTAATCTTATTTTGTCAATTAGGAACAATCAGCACCCACCCGCTATCAAGGCAGCTGCCTATCATGTCATGCCCTACCTGCACAGGTGTGCTGGCTACTCAAATGATCCAATTAAGGAGGCCATTTAGTCAGCAGCAGCAGAAGTCCTGTGCCTGGACGCTCCAACAGCGGCCAGACACAAGCAGAAGCAGAAGCAGCAGAAGCAGCAGCAGCACCACCTTTTGTTTTTTGGCTGCAGCAGCAGCAAGGCCCACAGGGCTGGCTAGCTGGCTAGCCAGCAAGCAGGTAGCAATGAAAGTAGGAATCTTTCTTTTTAACCCTGTAAGGGGGTGGTGCACTGTACCCGAAGATACTGCCATATCGGGTCAATGCATAGGGCGACGGAAGCAAGCTTCGAAATCGGCCCCCGTTCTCAAAAATCCATTTAATATATGGTCCCCAGATAGGGGACGTATCAGATATTAAACTGATAAGAACAGATACTACACTTGATCTTAGCCAAAAGGCCGAGAAGCGATAACCGTGAAAGGGGCGGGCCCAACAAGGTGCCCTTCATGGGCACTATCACTGCTTGCTGTCAGGGAGGCTGCCAGACAATTTTCCATGCACACTCTGGGCTGGGGGGCAGTCAACCACCAGTACACACAGCAGAACCTAAACCCATACCATTATTGCTAAGCAGCAAGACAGGGGCCCATTGCACTCCCACGGGGCCTTTTTAAATGCAATCCATAACCCGGATTTGCCAGGAACCCTTCTTACTCCTCCTACTTGCATGTGACACTGGGCTTAGGATCTGCATAGGAAACACACACACAAGCACACACCTACCTTTGTTGCCTGCAGATGCCTCCTTGGCTGTCCCCAAACGGTATCAAACCAACACCCACGGGAAGCTGTAAGCATAGAGGACATGCCTGCACCCCATTGGACTTACCTGTGTGGGTTAAACCCGGGTTATTTGACAACCTATGGCGGTGATGGTTCTGCTCAGGCAGAGCAGTGCTGATGCTCCTCATAAAGCTGTCGCTGCTGTGAAGGTTCTAGGTGACATCACAAATCCCTATGGTTACATACACAACAAAGCTGGGTTGTTGTTGTTTACACTCTGCAAGGCCTGTGGAAGTGAGTGACATCATAGCACTGTAGTTCTGAGGGTTCTAGATGGATGCAACAATCTCCTGTTGCTTCTATGAAGGCCATAATAGACGACATCACCAAACAGCTCCATAGTCACATACACAGCAAAGGAGAGATGTTGTTTACACCTAGTGATGTCAGTGGTATTGAGTGACATCACAGCACAGTGCTAAGGCTCCTGGGCCTGGACACAGCAGCGGCTGCAATATCTCAACGGAGAATCCGTTTATATATATGTGTGTGTGTGCGCGTATATATATATATATATATATATATATATATATATATATATATATATATATATATTTCTCCGCCGAAATCACTTTTAAACCCATTTCCACCTTTTTTTCCCTTCTCTTCCTCTTACTTTTTTTTCACGTTTTTTTACGTTTTTCTCCTTTTCGCCTCTTTTCTGGGCGTATTATTCTTCTTTTTCTTCTTTTTTTTCGTCTAATGCATACCCCATCAGTGCAGCAATGCTTATTCAATACCGCCAGCAGATGGAGACACTGGGGGATAATTTTCTAAGGATTTATACTGATTTTTCCTGTCTGAATTTGTCGCACAGAAAGTTGCAGGCCAAATATGTGTGACATTTCTGCGACTTTAGCTTCTAGAGCATTTTTACAACATTATACATAGGTGCTGAATACATAAAAAGCGACTGTTCAGCGACAGACAAGTCGCATCGGCTGAAAGTAGGCCAGAATGTCAGTCCATGTTGGAGCAGGTTTAGATACAGTCTAAAGTATAGATCTCAAAGTCTGTGCACAGAATTTAGCAAGGGCCTCGCACCTTCTGATGCATCAGGTAGGTGCACAATAGCATAGCCTAACCCTCTGTACTTTGGTCTATATTGATGCGGGACATAGACAGCCAGCTGATGACCAATCCATTAGTGCAATGGATGGCTAGAAGCATTTGTCTTTGCCTTTGCAATACCACAGAAGCAATGCATGGTCAATGTACAGCAATGACACACCTGTGTGAACAGCCAGGAGACCCCCCCCCCCCCCCCATGTTATGTTACATAGTTACATAGTTAGTACGGTCGAAAAAAGACATATGTCCATCAAGTTCAACCAGGGAATTAAGGGGTAGGGGTGTGGCGCGATATTGGGGAAGGGATGAGATTTTATATTTCTTCATAAGCATTAATCTTATTTTGTCAATTAGGAACATTCAGCACCCACCCGCTATCAAGGCAGCTGCCTATCATGTCATGCCCTACCTGCACAGGTGTGCTGGCTACTCAAATGATCCAATTAAGGAGGCCATTTAGTCAGCAGCAGCAGAAGTCCTGTGCCTGGACGCTCCAACAGCGGCCAGACACAAGCAGAAGCAGCAGAAGCAGCAGCAGCACCACCTTTTGTTTTTTGGCTGCAGCAGCAGCAAGGCCCACAGGGCTGGCTAGCTGGCTAGCCAGCAAGCAGGTAGCAATGAAAGTAGGAATCTTTCTTTTTAACCCTGTAAGGGGGTGGTGCACTGTACCCGAAGATACTGCCATATCGGGTCAATGCATAGGGCGACGGAAGCAAGCTTCGAAATCGGCCCCCGTTCTCAAAAATCCATTTAATATATGGTCCCCAGATAGGGGACGTATCAGATATTAAACTGATAAGAACAGATTTTTAAGTTAGCCCTCAGAACTCACTCAGAGTTCCAAGATCTTATTTGGAACTCAATTTTGTGTTCATCATCAGGTAACATGTTTTTATTTCTTTTCTTAAACACTAATGAAACAAAATAGAACATTTAAAAACAAAATAAGAAACAACATAAAATAGCAAAACCAAACATTACTTTCTAATTAAGCAAAACCAAATTAGAAGGTCATCCCCTTCCTCCATGCAAACACCATTAGAAAGTCTATCAGTCCTCGACTGATATTGCCATTTGCTATATCTTTCTTAACTTGAGACGCCAACCAGCCTGGAATTTTATACGTTTCAACAAAACGGTTCATGTCTGCCTTGAAAGAAAAATAGACTTTATCCCGAGCTTCTTCCTCCCGGTTCTTCAAGCCTATCTTTAGATCCATCATATCTTTGTCAAACGTTTTTCTTTCTGCTTCCGACAAATTTTCCAACAAACCACCAAGCACACCAAAATACTGCACTGGCACATACACTTCCTCCTCTCTCTTCTTCTTCTGCTCTGTAGGTCTTCTAGTTGGAACCTGCTCCACTTCTGGTTCTTTCACTTCAGCTGGTTCCTCTCTGCTTCTTTTTACAGCTTCCTTTTTCTCTGAATTTTTCTCAGACTTTTTCTTAGGACACGAGCCAAGCAGATGGCCCTCCTCACCACACAGATGGCATTTCCTTTTCTTTTGACAATTTTCCACGTCGTGACCCTCCTCTTGACACTTGAAACACCACAAAAACGTGCAATCCTCCTTTCTGTGACCGTACTGTTTACATTTGCGGCAAAAATCTTGCATGCCAGAAAAATACAGATCCCCGTTCACAGAACCAATTTTAAACCGTCCTGGGGGGATCACTAACTTGCCATCTGCCATTTTAAATTTCACATGGAACCTCCACTTGGTGGTCCATAGTCCATATTGATTAAATACCTTGCCTTTAGGCAGAACACTGTCACAGAATCGAGACAAAAAGGTAACGATATCCTCCTCCGAAGTATATGGGCTATACATCCTTATAGTCACCAATCGTTCTCTACGTGGGAAATGTGGAACTATCTCCACCCCTTCCAAAACCGGACATACCTTCTTTTGCTGCAATATGTTCCAAAATGACTCATAGTCCTCTTCAGAAGCCAGCACCACGTCGTAGTATCCACTTCTGGGAAACTCAAGCATGGATAGGATTTGCTCCCTCTTGACTTCCAGCAACTTAAACAGCACTTCTTCCACGACAAAGACAAGGCCTCTTTCCTTCTTCCGGACATCGAGCAGGGAAATACGAACTCCATTCCGAAGTCTCGCAAAAGGCGGCACGCCTTCCGAAGAAAAACCGCAATCTTCCTCCATGTCCATGATGTCCAGACACCTCCCCCACCGAAGTAGGTAGGTGGGGATCGCCTCCCGTTGTCTGGGGACTAAGCCGGCTCCCTGATAGCAGCAGGGGGGTGAAGTCCCTCCGTTAAGAAGGACGATCCCCCCAGGCAAAGGAGCCGGGTACCCCAGACACCCTCTGGCCAGACCAAGTGAGCAGAACTACACTCGATCTTAGCCAAAAGGCCGAGAAGCGATAACCGTGAAAGGGGCGGGCCCAACAAGGTGCCCTTCATGGGCACTATCACTGCTTGCTGTCAGGGAGGCTGCCAGACAATTTTCCATGCACACTCTGGGCTGGGGGGCAGTCAACCACCAGTACACACAGCAGAACCTAAACCCATACCATTATTGCTAAGCAGCAAGACAGGGGCCCATTGCACTCCCACGGGGCCTTTTTAAATGCAATCCATAACCCGGATTTGCCAGGAACCCTTCTTACTCCTCCTACTTGCATGTGACACTGGGCTTAGGATCTGCATAGGAAACACACACACAAGCACACACCTACCTTTGTTGCCTGCAGATGCCTCCTTGGCTGTCCCCAAACGGTATCAAACCAACACCCACGGGAAGCTGTAAGCATAGAGGACATGCCTGCACCCCATTGGACTTACCTGTGTGGGTTAAACCCGGGTTATTTGACAACCTATGGCGGTGATGGTTCTGCTCAGGCAGAGCAGTGCTGATGCTCCTCATAAAGCTGTCGCTGCTGTGAAGGTTCTAGGTGACATCACAAATCCCTATGGTTACATACACAACAAAGCTGGGTTGTTGTTGTTTACACTCTGCAAGGCCTGTGGAAGTGAGTGACATCATAGCACTGTAGTTCTGAGGGTTCTAGATGGATGCAACAATCTCCTGTTGCTTCTATGAAGGCCATAATAGACGACATCACCAAACAGCTCCATAGTCACATACACAGCAAAGGAGAGATGTTGTTTACACCTAGTGATGTCAGTGGTATTGAGTGACATCACAGCACAGTGCTAAGGCTCCTGGGCCTGGACACAGCAGCGGCTGCAATATCTCAACGGAGAATACGTTTATATATATGTGTGTGTGTGCGCGTATATATATATATATATATATATATATATATATATATTTCTCCGCCGAAATCACTTTTAAACCCATTTCCACCTTTTTTTCCCTTCTCTTCCTCTTACTTTTTTTTCACGTTTTTTTACGTTTTTCTCCTTTTCGCCTCTTTTCTGGGCGTATTATTCTTCTTTTTCTTCTTTATTTTCGTCTAATGCATACCCCATCAGTGCAGCAATGCTTATTCAATACCGCCAGCAGATGGAGACACTGGGGGATAATTTTCTAAGGATTTATACTGATTTTTCCTGTCTGAATTTGTCGCACAGAAAGTTGCAGGCCAAATATGTGTGACATTTCTGCGACTTTAGCTTCTAGAGCATTTTTACAACATTATACATAGGTGCTGAATACATAAAAAGCGACTGTTCAGCGACAGACAAGTCGCATCGGCTGAAAGTAGGCCAGAATGTCAGTCCATGTTGGAGCAGGTTTAGATACAGTCTAAAGTATAGATCTCAAAGTCTGTGCACAGAATTTAGCAAGGGCCTCGCACCTTCTGATGCATCAGGTAGGTGCACAATAGCATAGCCTAACCCTCTGTACTTTGGTCTATATTGATGCGGGACATAGACAGCCAGCTGATGACCAATCCATTAGTGCAATGGATGGCTGGAAGCATTTGTCTTTGCCTTTGCAATACCACAGAAGCAATGCATGGTCAATGTACAGCAATGACACACCTGTGTGAACAGCCAGGAGACCCCCCCCCCCCCATGTTATGTTACATAGTTACATAGTTAGTACGGTCGAAAAAAGACATATGTCCATCAAGTTCAACCAGGGAATTAAGGGGTAGGGGTGTGGCGTGATATTGGGGAAGGGATGAGATTTTATATTTCTTCATAAGCATTAATCTTATTTTGTCAATTAGGAACATTCAGCACCCACCCGCTATCAAGGCAGCTGCCTATCATGTCATGCCCTACCTGCACAGGTGTGCTGGCTACTCAAATGATCCAATTAAGGAGGCCATTTAGTCAGCAGCAGCAGAAGTCCTGTGCCTGGACGCTCCAACAGCGGCCAGACACAAGCAGAAGCAGAAGCAGCAGAAGCAGCAGCAGCACCACCTTTTGTTTTTTGGCTGCAGCAGCAGCAAGGCCCACAGGGCTGGCTAGCTGGCTAGCCAGCAAGCAGGTAGCAATGAAAGTAGGAATCTTTCTTTTTAACCCTGTAAGGGGGTGGTGCACTGTACCCGAAGATACTGCCATATCGGGTCAATGCATAGGGCGACGGAAGCAAGCTTCGAAATCGGCCCCCGTTCTCAAAAATCCATTTAATATATGGTCCCCAGATAGGGGACGTATCAGATATTAAACTGATAAGAACAGATACTACACTTGATCTTAGCCAAAAGGCCGAGAAGCGATAACCGTGAAAGGGGCGGGCCCAACAAGGTGCCCTTCATGGGCACTATCACTGCTTGCTGTCAGGGAGGCTGCCAGACAATTTTCCATGCACACTCTGGGCTGGGGGGCAGTCAACCACCAGTACACACAGCAGAACCTAAACCCATACCATTATTGCTAAGCAGCAAGACAGGGGCCCATTGCACTCCCACGGGGCCTTTTTAAATGCAATCCATAACCCGGATTTGCCAGGAACCCTTCTTACTCCTCCTACTTGCATGTGACACTGGGCTTAGGATCTGCATAGGAAACACACACACAAGCACACACCTACCTTTGTTGCCTGCAGATGCCTCCTTGGCTGTCCCCAAACGGTATCAAACCAACACCCACGGGAAGCTGTAAGCATAGAGGACATGCCTGCACCCCATTGGACTTACCTGTGTGGGTTAAACCCGGGTTATTTGACAACCTATGGCGGTGATGGTTCTGCTCAGGCAGAGCAGTGCTGATGCTCCTCATAAAGCTGTCGCTGCTGTGAAGGTTCTAGGTGACATCACAAATCCCTATGGTTACATACACAACAAAGCTGGGTTGTTGTTGTTTACACTCTGCAAGGCCTGTGGAAGTGAGTGACATCATAGCACTGTAGTTCTGAGGGTTCTAGATGGATGCAACAATCTCCTGTTGCTTCTATGAAGGCCATAATAGACGACATCACCAAACAGCTCCATAGTCACATACACAGCAAAGGAGAGATGTTGTTTACACCTAGTGATGTCAGTGGTATTGAGTGACATCACAGCACAGTGCTAAGGCTCCTGGGCCTGGACACAGCAGCGGCTGCAATATCTCAACGGAGAATACGTTTTTACGTTTTTCTCCTTTTTGCCTCTTTTCTGGGCGTATTCTTCTTCTTTTTCTTCTTTTTTTACGTCTAATGCATACCCCATCAGTGCAGCAATGCTTATTCAATACCGCCAGCAGATGGAGACACTGGGGGATAATTTTCTAAGGATTTATACTGATTTTTCCTGTCTGAATTTGTCGCACAGAAAGTTGCAGGCCAAATATGTGTGACATTTCTGCGACTTTAGCTTCTAGAGCATTTTTACAACATTATACATAGGTGCTGAATACATAAAAAGCGACTGTTCAGCGACAGACAAGTCGCATCGGCTGAAAGTAGGCCAGAATGTCAGTCCATGTTGGAGCAGGTTTAGATACAGTCTAAAGTATAGATCTCAAAGTCTGTGCACAGAATTTAGCAAGGGCCTCGCACCTTCTGATGCATCAGGTAGGTGCACAATAGCATAGCCTAACCCTCTGTACTTTGGTCTATATTGATGCGGGACATAGACAGCCAGCTGATGACCAATCCATTAGTGCAATGGATGGCTGGAAGCATTTGTCTTTGCCTTTGCAATACCACAGAAGCAATGCATGGTCAATGTACAGCAATGACACACCTGTGTGAACAGCCAGGAGACCCCCCCCCCCCCATGTTATGTTACATAGTTACATAGTTAGTACGGTCGAAAAAAGACATATGTCCATCAAGTTCAACCAGGGAATTAAGGGGTAGGGGTGTGGCGCGATATTGGGGAAGGGATGAGATTTTATATTTCTTCATAAGCATTAATCTTATTTTGTCAATTAGGAACATTCAGCACCCACCCGCTATCAAGGCAGCTGCCTATCATGTCATGCCCTACCTGCACAGGTGTGCTGGCTACTCAAATGATCCAATTAAGGAGGCCATTTAGTCAGCAGCAGCAGAAGTCCTGTGCCTGGACGCTCCAACAGCGGCCAGACACAAGCAGAAGCAGAAGCAGCAGAAGCAGCAGCAGCACCACCTTTTGTTTTTTGGCTGCAGCAGCAGCAAGGCCCACAGGGCTGGCTAGCTAGCAAGCAGGTAGCAATGAAAGTAGGAATCTTTCTTTTTAACCCTGTAAGGGGGTGGTGCACTGTACCCGAAGATACTGCCATATCGGGTCAATGCATAGGGCGACGGAAGCAAGCTTCGAAATCGGCCCCCGTTCTCAAAAATCCATTTAATATATGGTCCCCAGATAGGGGACGTATCAGATATTAAACTGATAAGAACAGATACTACACTTGATCTTAGCCAAAAGGCCGAGAAGCGATAACCGTGAAAGGGGCGGGCCCAACAAGGTGCCCTTCATGGGCACTATCACTGCTTGCTGTCAGGGAGGCTGCCAGACAATTTTCCATGCACACTCTGGGCTGGGGGGCAGTCAACCACCAGTACACACAGCAGAACCTAAACCCATACCATTATTGCTAAGCAGCAAGACAGGGGCCCATTGCACTCCCACGGGGCCTTTTTAAATGCAATCCATAACCCGGATTTGCCAGGAACCCTTCTTACTCCTCCTACTTGCATGTGACACTGGGCTTAGGATCTGCATAGGAAACACACACACAAGCACACACCTACCTTTGTTGCCTGCAGATGCCTCCTTGGCTGTCCCCAAACGGTATCAAACCAACACCCACGGGAAGCTGTAAGCATAGAGGACATGCCTGCACCCCATTGGACTTACCTGTGTGGGTTAAACCCGGGTTATTTGACAACCTATGGCGGTGATGGTTCTGCTCAGGCAGAGCAGTGCTGATGCTCCTCATAAAGCTGTCGCTGCTGTGAAGGTTCTAGGTGACATCACAAATCCCTATGGTTACATACACAACAAAGCTGGGTTGTTGTTGTTTACACTCTGCAAGGCCTGTGGAAGTGAGTGACATCATAGCACTGTAGTTCTGAGGGTTCTAGATGGATGCAACAATCTCCTGTTGCTTCTATGAAGGCCATAATAGACGACATCACCAAACAGCTCCATAGTCACATACACAGCAAAGGAGAGATGTTGTTTACACCTAGTGATGTCAGTGGTATTGAGTGACATCACAGCACAGTGCTAAGGCTCCTGGGCCTGGACACAGCAGCGGCTGCAATATCTCAACGGAGAATACGTTTATATATATGTGTGTGTGTGCGCGTATATATATATATATATATATATATATATATATATATATATTTCTCCGCCGAAATCACTTTTAAACCCATTTCCACCTTTTTTTCCCTTCTCTTCCTCTTACTTTTTTTTCACGTTTTTTTACGTTTTTCTCCTTTTCGCCTCTTTTCTGGGCGTATTATTCTTCTTTTTCTTCTTTTTTTTCGTCTAATGCATACCCCATCAGTGCAGCAATGCTTATTCAATACCGCCAGCAGATGGAGACACTGGGGGATAATTTTCTAAGGATTTATACTGATTTTTCCTGTCTGAATTTGTCGCACAGAAAGTTGCAGGCCAAATATGTGTGACATTTCTGCGACTTTAGCTTCTAGAGCATTTTTACAACATTATACATAGGTGCTGAATACATAAAAAGCGACTGTTCAGCGACAGACAAGTCGCATCGGCTGAAAGTAGGCCAGAATGTCAGTCCATGTTGGAGCAGGTTTAGATACAGTCTAAAGTATAGATCTCAAAGTCTGTGCACAGAATTTAGCAAGGGCCTCGCACCTTCTGATGCATCAGGTAGGTGCACAATAGCATAGCCTAACCCTCTGTACTTTGGTCTATATTGATGCGGGACATAGACAGCCAGCTGATGACCAATCCATTAGTGCAATGGATGGCTGGAAGCATTTGTCTTTGCCTTTGCAATACCACAGAAGCAATGCATGGTCAATGTACAGCAATGACACACCTGTGTGAACAGCCAGGAGACCCCCCCCCCCCCCATGTTATGTTACATAGTTACATAGTTAGTACGGTCGAAAAAAGACATATGTCCATCAAGTTCAACCAGGGAATTAAGGGGTAGGGGTGTGGCGTGATATTGGGGAAGGGATGAGATTTTATATTTCTTCATAAGCATTAATCTTATTTTGTCAATTAGGAACATTCAGCACCCACCCGCTATCAAGGCAGCTGCCTATCATGTCATGCCCTACCTGCACAGGTGTGCTGGCTACTCAAATGATCCAATTAAGGAGGCCATTTAGTCAGCAGCAGCAGAAGTCCTGTGCCTGGACGCTCCAACAGCGGCCAGACACAAGCAGAAGCAGCAGAAGCAGCAGCAGCACCACCTTTTGTTTTTTGGCTGCAGCAGCAGCAAGGCCCACAGGGCTGGCTAGCTGGCTAGCCAGCAAGCAGGTAGCAATGAAAGTAGGAATCTTTCTTTTTAACCCTGTAAGGGGGTGGTGCACTGTACCCGAAGATACTGCCATATCGGGTCAATGCATAGGGCGACGGAAGCAAGCTTCGAAATCGGCCCCCGTTCTCAAAAATCCATTTAATATATGGTCCCCAGATAGGGGACGTATCAGATATTAAACTGATAAGAACAGATACTACACTTGATCTTAGCCAAAAGGCCGAGAAGCGATAACCGTGAAAGGGGCGGGCCCAACAAGGTGCCCTTCATGGGCACTATCACTGCTTGCTGTCAGGGAGGCTGCCAGACAATTTTCCATGCACACTCTGGGCTGGGGGGCAGTCAACCACCAGTACACACAGCAGAACCTAAACCCATACCATTATTGCTAAGCAGCAAGACAGGGGCCCATTGCACTCCCACGGGGCCTTTTTAAATGCAATCCATAACCCGGATTTGCCAGGAACCCTTCTTACTCCTCCTACTTGCATGTGACACTGGGCTTAGGATCTGCATAGGAAACACACACACAAGCACACACCTACCTTTGTTGCCTGCAGATGCCTCCTTGGCTGTCCCCAAACGGTATCAAACCAACACCCACGGGAAGCTGTAAGCATAGAGGACATGCCTGCACCCCATTGGACTTACCTGTGTGGGTTAAACCCGGGTTATTTGACAACCTATGGCGGTGATGGTTCTGCTCAGGCAGAGCAGTGCTGATGCTCCTCATAAAGCTGTCGCTGCTGTGAAGGTTCTAGGTGACATCACAAATCCCTATGGTTACATACACAACAAAGCTGGGTTGTTGTTGTTTACACTCTGCAAGGCCTGTGGAAGTGAGTGACATCATAGCACTGTAGTTCTGAGGGTTCTAGATGGATGCAACAATCTCCTGTTGCTTCTATGAAGGCCATAATAGACGACATCACCAAACAGCTCCATAGTCACATACACAGCAAAGGAGAGATGTTGTTTACACCTAGTGATGTCAGTGGTATTGAGTGACATCACAGCACAGTGCTAAGGCTCCTGGGCCTGGACACAGCAGCGGCTGCAATATCTCAACGGAGAATACGTTTATATATATGTGTGTGTGTGCGCGTATATATATATATATATATATATATATATATATATATATATATATATTTCTCCGCCGAAATCACTTTTAAACCCATTTCCACCTTTTTTTCCCTTCTCTTCCTCTTACTTTTTTTTCACGTTTTTTTACGTTTTTCTCCTTTTCGCCTCTTTTCTGGGCGTATTATTCTTCTTTTTCTTCTTTTTTTTCGTCTAATGCATACCCCATCAGTGCAGCAATGCTTATTCAATACCGCCAGCAGATGGAGACACTGGGGGATAATTTTCTAAGGATTTATACTGATTTTTCCTGTCTGAATTTGTCGCACAGAAAGTTGCAGGCCAAATATGTGTGACATTTCTGCGACTTTAGCTTCTAGAGCATTTTTACAACATTATACATAGGTGCTGAATACATAAAAAGCGACTGTTCAGCGACAGACAAGTCGCATCGGCTGAAAGTAGGCCAGAATGTCAGTCCATGTTGGAGCAGGTTTAGATACAGTCTAAAGTATAGATCTCAAAGTCTGTGCACAGAATTTAGCAAGGGCCTCGCACCTTCTGATGCATCAGGTAGGTGCACAATAGCATAGCCTAACCCTCTGTACTTTGGTCTATATTGATGCGGGACATAGACAGCCAGCTGATGACCAATCCATTAGTGCAATGGATGGCTGGAAGCATTTGTCTTTGCCTTTGCAATACCACAGAAGCAATGCATGGTCAATGTACAGCAATGACACACCTGTGTGAACAGCCAGGAGACCCCCCCCCCCCCCCCATGTTATGTTACATAGTTACATAGTTAGTACGGTCGAAAAAAGACATATGTCCATCAAGTTCAACCAGGGAATTAAGGGGTAGGGGTGTGGCGCGATATTGGGGAAGGGATGAGATTTTATATTTCTTCATAAGCATTAATCTTATTTTGTCAATTAGGAACATTCAGCACCCACCCGCTATCAAGGCAGCTGCCTATCATGTCATGCCCTACCTGCACAGGTGTGCTGGCTACTCAAATGATCCAATTAAGGAGGCCATTTAGTCAGCAGCAGCAGAAGTCCTGTGCCTGGACGCTCCAACAGCGGCCAGACACAAGCAGAAGCAGAAGCAGCAGAAGCAGCAGCAGCACCACCTTTTGCTTTTTGGCTGCAGCAGCAGCAAGGCCCACAGGGCTGGCTAGCTGGCTAGCCAGCAAGCAGGTAGCAATGAAAGTAGGAATCTTTCTTTTTAACCCTGTAAGGGGGTGGTGCACTGTACCCGAAGATACTGCCATATCGGGTCAATGCATAGGGCGACGGAAGCAAGCTTCGAAATCGGCCCCCGTTCTCAAAAATCCATTTAATATATGGTCCCCAGATAGGGGACGTATCAGATATTAAACTGATAAGAACAGATACTACACTTGATCTTAGCCAAAAGGCCGAGAAGCGATAACCGTGAAAGGGGCGGGCCCAACAAGGTGCCCTTCATGGGCACTATCACTGCTTGCTGTCAGGGAGGCTGCCAGACAATTTTCCATGCACACTCTGGGCTGGGGGGCAGTCAACCACCAGTACACACAGCAGAACCTAAACCCATACCATTATTGCTAAGCAGCAAGACAGGGGCCCATTGCACTCCCACGGGGCCTTTTTAAATGCAATCCATAACCCGGATTTGCCAGGAACCCTTCTTACTCCTCCTACTTGCATGTGACACTGGGCTTAGGATCTGCATAGGAAACACACACACAAGCACACACCTACCTTTGTTGCCTGCAGATGCCTCCTTGGCTGTCCCCAAACGGTATCAAACCAACACCCACGGGAAGCTGTAAGCATAGAGGACATGCCTGCACCCCATTGGACTTACCTGTGTGGGTTAAACCCGGGTTATTTGACAACCTATGGCGGTGATGGTTCTGCTCAGGCAGAGCAGTGCTGATGCTCCTCATAAAGCTGTCGCTGCTGTGAAGGTTCTAGGTGACATCACAAATCCCTATGGTTACATACACAACAAAGCTGGGTTGTTGTTGTTTACACTCTGCAAGGCCTGTGGAAGTGAGTGACATCATAGCACTGTAGTTCTGAGGGTTCTAGATGGATGCAACAATCTCCTGTTGCTTCTATGAAGGCCATAATAGACGACATCACCAAACAGCTCCATAGTCACATACACAGCAAAGGAGAGATGTTGTTTACACCTAGTGATGTCAGTGGTATTGAGTGACATCACAGCACAGTGCTAAGGCTCCTGGGCCTGGACACAGCAGCGGCTGCAATATCTCAACGGAGAATACGTTTATATATATGTGTGTGTGTGCGCGTATATATATATATATATATATATATATATATATATATATATATATTTCTTCGCCGTAATCACTTTTAAACCCATTTCCACCTTTTTTTCCCTTCTCTTCCTCTTACTTTTTTTTCACGTTTTTTTACGTTTTTCTCCTTTTCGCCTCTTTTCTGGGCGTATTATTCTTCTTTTTCTTCTTTTTTTTCGTCTAATGCATACCCCATCAGTGCAGCAATGCTTATTCAATACCGCCAGCAGATGGAGACACTGGGGGATAATTTTCTAAGGATTTATACTGATTTTTCCTGTCTGAATTTGTCGCACAGAAAGTTGCAGGCCAAATATGTGTGACATTTCTGCGACTTTAGCTTCTAGAGCATTTTTACAACATTATACATAGGTGCTGAATACATAAAAAGCGACTGTTCAGCGACAGACAAGTCGCATCGGCTGAAAGTAGGCCAGAATGTCAGTCCATGTTGGAGCAGGTTTAGATACAGTCTAAAGTATAGATCTCAAAGTCTGTGCACAGAATTTAGCAAGGGCCTCGCACCTTCTGATGCATCAGGTAGGTGCACAATAGCATAGCCTAACCCTCTGTACTTTGGTCTATATTGATGCGGGACATAGACAGCCAGCTGATGACCAATCCATTAGTGCAATGGATGGCTGGAAGCATTTGTCTTTGCCTTTGCAATACCACAGAAGCAATGCATGGTCAATGTACAGCAATGACACACCTGTGTGAACAGCCAGGAGACCCCCCCCCCCCATGTTATGTTACATAGTTACATAGTTAGTACGGTCGAAAAAAGACATATGTCCATCAAGTTCAACCAGGGAATTAAGGGGTAGGGGTGTGGCGCGATATTGGGGAAGGGATGAGATTTTATATTTCTTCATAAGCATTAATCTTATTTTGTCAATTAGGAACATTCAGCACCCACCCGCTATCAAGGCAGCTGCCTATCATGTCATGCCCTACCTGCACAGGTGTGCTGGCTACTCAAATGATCCAATTAAGGAGGCCATTTAGTCAGCAGCAGCAGAAGTCCTGTGCCTGGACGCTCCAACAGCGGCCAGACACAAGCAGAAGCAGAAGCAGCAGAAGCAGCAGCAGCACCACCTTTTGTTTTTTGGCTGCAGCAGCAGCAAGGCCCACAGGGCTGGCTAGCTGGCTAGCCAGCAAGCAGGTAGCAATGAAAGTAGGAATCTTTCTTTTTAACCCTGTAAGGGGGTGGTGCACTGTACCCGAAGATACTGCCATATCGGGTCAATGCATAGGGCGACGGAAGCAAGCTTCGAAATCGGCCCCCGTTCTCAAAAATCCATTTAATATATGGTCCCCAGATAGGGAACGTATCAGATATTAAACTGATAAGAACAGATACTACACTTGATCTTAGCCAAAAGGCCGAGAAGCGATAACCGTGAAAGGGGCGGGCCCAACAAGGTGCCCTTCATGGGCACTATCACTGCTTGCTGTCAGGGAGGCTGCCAGACAATTTTCCATGCACACTCTGGGCTGGGGGGCAGTCAACCACCAGTACACACAGCAGAACCTAAACCCATACCATTATTGCTAAGCAGCAAGACAGGGGCCCATTGCACTCCCACGGGGCCTTTTTAAATGCAATCCATAACCCGGATTTGCCAGGAACCCTTCTTACTCCTCCTACTTGCATGTGACACTGGGCTTAGGATCTGCATAGGAAACACACACACAAGCACACACCTACCTTTGTTGCCTGCAGATGCCTCCTTGGCTGTCCCCAAACGGTATCAAACCAACACCCACGGGAAGCTGTAAGCATAGAGGACATGCCTGCACCCCATTGGACTTACCTGTGTGGGTTAAACCCGGGTTATTTGACAACCTATGGCGGTGATGGTTCTGCTCAGGCAGAGCAGTGCTGATGCTCCTCATAAAGCTGTCGCTGCTGTGAAGGTTCTAGGTGACATCACAAATCCCTATGGTTACATACACAACAAAGCTGGGTTGTTGTTGTTTACACTCTGCAAGGCCTGTGGAAGTGAGTGACATCATAGCACTGTAGTTCTGAGGGTTCTAGATGGATGCAACAATCTCCTGTTGCTTCTATGAAGGCCATAATAGACGACATCACCAAACAGCTCCATAGTCACATACACAGCAAAGGAGAGATGTTGTTTACACCTAGTGATGTCAGTGGTATTGAGTGACATCACAGCACAGTGCTAAGGCTCCTGGGCCTGGACACAGCAGCGGCTGCAATATCTCAACGGAGAATACGTTTATATATATGTGTGTGTGTGCGCGTATATATATATATATATATATATATATATATATATATATATTTCTCCGCCGAAATCACTTTTAAACCCATTTCCACCTTTTTTTCCCTTCTCTTCCTCTTACTTTTTTTTCACGTTTTTTTTACGTTTTTCTCCTTTTCGCCTCTTTTCTGGGCGTATTATTCTTCTTTTTCTTCTTTTTTTTCGTCTAATGCATACCCCATCAGTGCAGCAATGCTTATTCAATACCGCCAGCAGATGGAGACACTGGGGGATAATTTTCTAAGGATTTATACTGATTTTTCCTGTCTGAATTTGTCACACAGAAAGTTGCAGGCCAAATATGTGTGACATTTCTGCGACTTTAGCTTCTAGAGCATTTTTACAACATTATACATAGGTGCTGAATACATAAAAAGCGACTGTTCAGCGACAGACAAGTCGCATCGGCTGAAAGTAGGCCAGAATGTCAGTCCATGTTGGAGCAGGTTTAGATACAGTCTAAAGTATAGATCTCAAAGTCTGTGCACAGAATTTAGCAAGGGCCTCGCACCTTCTGATGCATCAGGTAGGTGCACAATAGCATAGCCTAACCCTCTGTACTTTGGTCTATATTGATGCGGGACATAGACAGCCAGCTGATGACCAATCCATTAGTGCAATGGATGGCTGGAAGCATTTGTCTTTGCCTTTGCAATACCACAGAAGCAATGCATGGTCAATGTACAGCAATGACACACCTGTGTGAACAGCCAGGAGACCCCCCCCCCCCCCCCCCCCATGTTATGTTACATAGTTACATAGTTAGTACGGTCGAAAAAAGACATATGTCCATCAAGTTCAACCAGGGAATTAAGGGGTAGGGGTGTGGTGCGATATTGGGGAAGGGATGAGATTTTATATTTCTTCATAAGCATTAATCTTATTTTGTCAATTAGGAACATTCAGCACCCACCCGCTATCAAGGCAGCTGCCTATCATGTCATGCCCTACCTGCACAGGTGTGCTGGCTACTCAAATGATCCAATTAAGGAGGCCATTTAGTCAGCAGCAGCAGAAGTCCTGTGCCTGGACGCTCCAACAGCGGCCAGACACAAGCAGAAGCAGAAGCAGCAGAAGCAGCAGCAGCACCTTTTGTTTTTTGGCTGCAGCAGCAGCAAGGCCCACAGGGCTGGCTAGCTGGCTAGCCAGCAAGCAGGTAGCAATGAAAGTAGGAATCTTTCTTTTTAACCCTGTAAGGGGGTGGTGCACTGTACCCGAAGATACTGCCATATCGGGTCAATGCATAGGGCGACGGAAGCAAGCTTCGAAATCGGCCCCCGTTCTCAAAAATCCATTTAATATATGGTTCCCAGATAGGGGACGTATCAGATATTAAACTGATAAGAACAGATACTACACTTGATCTTAGCCAAAAGGCCGAGAAGCGATAACCGTGAAAGGGGCGGGCCCAACAAGGTGCCCTTCATGGGCACTATCACTGCTTGCTGTCAGGGAGGCTGCCAGACAATTTTCCATGCACACTCTGGGCTGGGGGGCAGTCAACCACCAGTACACACAGCAGAACCTAAACCCATACCATTATTGCTAAGCAGCAAGACAGGGGCCCATTGCACTCCCACGGGGCCTTTTTAAATGCAATCCATAACCCGGATTTGCCAGGAACCCTTCTTACTCCTCCTACTTGCATGTGACACTGGGCTTAGGATCTGCATAGGAAACACACACACAAGCACACACCTACCTTTGTTGCCTGCAGATGCCTCCTTGGATGTCCCCAAACGGTATCAAACCAACACCCACGGGAAGCTGTAAGCATAGAGGACATGCCTGCACCCCATTGGACTTACCTGTGTGGGTTAAACCCGGGTTATTTGACAACCTATGGCGGTGATGGTTCTGCTCAGGCAGAGCAGTGCTGATGCTCCTCATAAAGCTGTCGCTGCTGTGAAGGTTCTAGGTGACATCACAAATCCCTATGGTTACATACACAACAAAGCTGGGTTGTTGTTGTTTACACTCTGCAAGGCCTGTGGAAGTGAGTGACATCATAGCACTGTAGTTCTGAGGGTTCTAGATGGATGCAACAATCTCCTGTTGCTTCTATGAAGGCCATAATAGACGACATCACCAAACAGCTCCATAGTCACATACACAGCAAAGGAGAGATGTTGTTTACACCTAGTGATGTCAGTGGTATTGAGTGACATCACAGCACAGTGCTAAGGCTCCTGGGCCTGGACACAGCAGCGGCTGCAATATCTCAACGGAGAATACGTTTATATATATGTGTGTGTGTGCGCGTATATATATATATATATATATATATATATATATATATATATATATATATATTTCTCCGCCGAAATCACTTTTAAACCCATTTCCACCTTTTTTTCCCTTCTCTTCCTCTTACTTTTTTTTCACGTTTTTTTACGTTTTTCTCCTTTTCGCCTCTTTTCTGGGCGTATTATTCTTCTTTTTCTTCTTTTTTTTCGTCTAATGCATACCCCATCAGTGCAGCAATGCTTATTCAATACCGCCAGCAGATGGAGACACTGGGGGATAATTTTCTAAGGATTTATACTGATTTTTCCTGTCTGAATTTGTCGCACAGAAAGTTGCAGGCCAAATATGTGTGACATTTCTGCGACTTTAGCTTCTAGAGCATTTTTACAACATTATACATAGGTGCTGAATACATAAAAAGCGACTGTTCAGCGACAGACAAGTCGCATCGGCTGAAAGTAGGCCAGAATGTCAGTCCATGTTGGAGCAGGTTTAGATACAGTCTAAAGTATAGATCTCAAAGTCTGTGCACAGAATTTAGCAAGGGCCTCGCACCTTCTGATGCATCAGGTAGGTGCACAATAGCATAGCCTAACCCTCTGTACTTTGGTCTATATTGATGCGGGACATAGACAGCCAGCTGATGACCAATCCATTAGTGCAATGGATGGCTGGAAGCATTTGTCTTTGCCTTTGCAATACCACAGAAGCAATGCATGGTCAATGTACAGCAATGACACACCTGTGTGAACAGCCAGGAGACCCCCCCCCCCCCATGTTATGTTACATAGTTACATAGTTAGTACGGTCGAAAAAAGACATATGTCCATCAAGTTCAACCAGGGAATTAAGGGGTAGGGGTGTGGCGCGATATTGGGGAAGGGATGAGATTTTATATTTCTTCATAAGCATTAATCTTATTTTGTCAATTAGGAACATTCAGCACCCACCCGCTATCAAGGCAGCTGCCTATCATGTCATGCCCTACCTGCACAGGTGTGCTGGCTACTCAAATGATCCAATTAAGGAGGCCATTTAGTCAGCAGCAGCAGAAGTCCTGTGCCTGGACGCTCCAACAGCGGCCAGACACAAGCAGAAGCAGAAGCAGCAGAAGCAGCAGCAGCACCACCTTTTGTTTTTTGGCTGCAGCAGCAGCAAGGCCCACAGGGCTGGCTAGCTGGCTAGCCAGCAAGCAGGTAGCAATGAAAGTAGGAATCTTTCTTTTTAACCCTGTAAGGGGGTGGTGCACTGTACCCGAAGATACTGCCATATCGGGTCAATGCATAGGGCGACGGAAGCAAGCTTCGAAATCGGCCCCCGTTCTCAAAAATCCATTTAATATATGGTCCCCAGATAGGGGACGTATCAGATATTAAACTGATAAGAACAGATACTACACTTGATCTTAGCCAAAAGGCCGAGAAGCGATAACCGTGAAAGGGGCGGGCCCAACAAGGTGCCCTTCATGGGCACTATCACTGCTTGCTGTCAGGGAGGCTGCCAGACAATTTTCCATGCACACTCTGGGCTGGGGGGCAGTCAACCACCAGTACACACAGCAGAACCTAAACCCATACCATTATTGCTAAGCAGCAAGACAGGGGCCCATTGCACTCCCACGGGGCCTTTTTAAATGCAATCCATAACCCGGATTTGCCAGGAACCCTTCTTACTCCTCCTACTTGCATGTGACACTGGGCTTAGGATCTGCATAGGAAACACACACACAAGCACACACCTACCTTTGTTGCCTGCAGATGCCTCCTTGGCTGTCCCCAAACGGTATCAAACCAACACCCACGGGAAGCTGTAAGCATAGAGGACATGCCTGCACCCCATTGGACTTACCTGTGTGGGTTAAACCCGGGTTATTTGACAACCTATGGCGGTGATGGTTCTGCTCAGGCAGAGCAGTGCTGATGCTCCTCATAAAGCTGTCGCTGCTGTGAAGGTTCTAGGTGACATCACAAATCCCTATGGTTACATACACAACAAAGCTGGGTTGTTGTTGTTTACACTCTGCAAGGCCTGTGGAAGTGAGTGACATCATAGCACTGTAGTTCTGAGGGTTCTAGATGGATGCAACAATCTCCTGTTGCTTCTATGAAGGCCATAATAGACGACATCACCAAACAGCTCCATAGTCACATACACAGCAAAGGAGAGATGTTGTTTACACCTAGTGATGTCAGTGGTATTGAGTGACATCACAGCACAGTGCTAAGGCTCCTGGGCCTGGACACAGCAGCGGCTGCAATATCTCAACGGAGAATACGTTTATATATATGTGTGTGTGTGCGCGTATATATATATATATATATATATATATATATATATATATATTTCTCCGCCGAAATCACTTTTAAACCCATTTCCACCTTTTTTTCCCTTCTCTTCCTCTTACTTTTTTTTCACGTTTTTTTACGTTTTTCTCCTTTTCGCCTCTTTTCTGGGCGTATTATTCTTCTTTTTCTTCTTTTTTTTCGTCTAATGCATACCCCATCAGTGCAGCAATGCTTATTCAATACCGCCAGCAGATGGAGACACTGGGGGATAATTTTCTAAGGATTTATACTGATTTTTCCTGTCTGAATTTGTCGCACAGAAAGTTGCAGGCCAAATATGTGTGACATTTCTGCGACTTTAGCTTCTAGAGCATTTTTACAACATTATACATAGGTGCTGAATACATAAAAAGCGACTGTTCAGCGACAGACAAGTCGCATCGGCTGAAAGTAGGCCAGAATGTCAGTCCATGTTGGAGCAGGTTTAGATACAGTCTAAAGTATAGATCTCAAAGTCTGTGCACAGAATTTAGCAAGGGCCTCGCACCTTCTGATGCATCAGGTAGGTGCACAATAGCATAGCCTAACCCTCTGTACTTTGGTCTATATTGATGCGGGACATAGACAGCCAGCTGATGACCAATCCATTAGTGCAATGGATGGCTGGAAGCATTTGTCTTTGCCTTTGCAATACCACAGAAGCAATGCATGGTCAATGTACAGCAATGACACACCTGTGTGAACAGCCAGGAGACCCCCCCCCCCCCCATGTTATGTTACATAGTTACATAGTTAGTACGGTCGAAAAAAGACATATGTCCATCAAGTTCAACCAGGGAATTAAGGGGTAGGGGTGTGGCGCGATATTGTGGAAGGGATGAGATTTTATATTTCTTCATAAGCATTAATCTTATTTTGTCAATTAGGAACATTCAGCACCCACCCGCTATCAAGGCAGCTGCCTATCATGTCATGCCCTACCTGCACAGGTGTGCTGGCTACTCAAATGATCCAATTAAGGAGGCCATTTAGTCAGCAGCAGCAGAAGTCCTGTGCCTGGACGCTCCAACAGCGGCCAGACACAAGCAGAAGCAGAAGCAGCAGAAGCAGCAGCAGCACCACCTTTTGTTTTTTGGCTGCAGCAGCAGCAAGGCCCACAGGGCTGGCTAGCTGGCTAGCCAGCAAGCAGGTAGCAATGAAAGTAGGAATCTTTCTTTTTAACCCTGTAAGGGGGTGGTGCACTGTACCCGAAGATACTGCCATATCGGGTCAATGCATAGGGCGACGGAAGCAAGCTTCGAAATCGGCCCCCGTTCTCAAAAATCCATTTAATATATGGTCCCCAGATAGGGGACGTATCAGATATTAAACTGATAAGAACAGATACTACACTTGATCTTAGCCAAAAGGCCGAGAAGCGATAACCGTGAAAGGGGCGGGCCCAACAAGGTGCCCTTCATGGGCACTATCACTGCTTGCTGTCAGGGAGGCTGCCAGACAATTTTCCATGCACACTCTGGGCTGGGGGGCAGTCAACCACCAGTACACACAGCAGAACCTAAACCCATACCATTATTGCTAAGCAGCAAGACAGGGGCCCATTGCACTCCCACGGGGCCTTTTTAAATGCAATCCATAACCCGGATTTGCCAGGAACCCTTCTTACTCCTCCTACTTGCATGTGACACTGGGCTTAGGATCTGCATAGGAAACACACACACAAGCACACACCTACCTTTGTTGCCTGCAGATGCCTCCTTGGCTGTCCCCAAACGGTATCAAACCAACACCCACGGGAAGCTGTAAGCATAGAGGACATGCCTGCACCCCATTGGACTTACCTGTGTGGGTTAAACCCGGGTTATTTGACAACCTATGGCGGTGATGGTTCTGCTCAGGCAGAGCAGTGCTGATGCTCCTCATAAAGCTGTCGCTGCTGTGAAGGTTCTAGGTGACATCACAAATCCCTATGGTTACATACACAACAAAGCTGGGTTGTTGTTGTTTACACTCTGCAAGGCCTGTGGAAGTGAGTGACATCATAGCACTGTAGTTCTGAGGGTTCTAGATGGATGCAACAATCTCCTGTTGCTTCTATGAAGGCCATAATAGACGACATCACCAAACAGCTCCATAGTCACATACACAGCAAAGGAGAGATGTTGTTTACACCTAGTGATGTCAGTGGTATTGAGTGACATCACAGCACAGTGCTAAGGCTCCTGGGCCTGGACACAGCAGCGGCTGCAATATCTCAACGGAGAATACGTTTATATATATGTGTGTGTGTGCGCGTATATATATATATATATATATATATATATATTTCTCCGCCGAAATCACTTTTAAACCCATTTCCACCTTTTTTTCCCTTCTCTTCCTCTTACTTTTTTTTCACGTTTTTTTACGTTTTTCTCCTTTTCGCCTCTTTTCTGGGCGTATTATTCTTCTTTTTCTTCTTTTTTTTCGTCTAATGCATACCCCATCAGTGCAGCAATGCTTATTCAATACCGCCAGCAGATGGAGACACTGGGGGATAATTTTCTAAGGATTTATACTGATTTTTCCTGTCTGAATTTGTCACACAGAAAGTTGCAGGCCAAATATGTGTGACATTTCTGCGACTTTAGCTTCTAGAGCATTTTTACAACATTATACATAGGTGCTGAATACATAAAAAGCGACTGTTCAGCGACAGACAAGTCGCATCGGCTGAAAGTAGGCCAGAATGTCAGTCCATGTTGGAGCAGGTTTAGATACAGTCTAAAGTATAGATCTCAAAGTCTGTGCACAGAATTTAGCAAGGGCCTCGCACCTTCTGATGCATCAGGTAGGTGCACAATAGCATAGCCTAACCCTCTGTACTTTGGTCTATATTGATGCGGGACATAGACAGCCAGCTGATGACCAATCCATTAGTGCAATGGATGGCTGGAAGCATTTGTCTTTGCCTTTGCAATACCACAGAAGCAATGCATGGTCAATGTACAGCAATGACACACCTGTGTGAACAGCCAGGAGACCCCCCCCCCCCCCCCCATGTTATGTTACATAGTTACATAGTTAGTACGGTCGAAAAAAGACATATGTCCATCAAGTTCAACCAGGGAATTAAGGGGTAGGGGTGTGGCGCGATATTGTGGAAGGGATGAGATTTTATATTTCTTCATAAGCATTAATCTTATTTTGTCAATTAGGAACATTCAGCACCCACCCGCTATCAAGGCAGCTGCCTATCATGTCATGCCCTACCTGCACAGGTGTGCTGGCTACTCAAATGATCCAATTAAGGAGGCCATTTAGTCAGCAGCAGCAGAAGTCCTGTGCCTGGACGCTCCAACAGCGGCCAGACACAAGCAGAAGCAGAAGCAGCAGAAGCAGCAGCAGCACCACCTTTTGTTTTTTGGCTGCAGCAGCAGCAAGGCCCACAGGGCTGGCTAGCTGGCTAGCCAGCAAGCAGGTAGCAATGAAAGTAGGAATCTTTCTTTTTAACCCTGTAAGGGGGTGGTGCACTGTACCCGAAGATACTGCCATATCGGGTCAATGCATAGGGCGACGGAAGCAAGCTTCGAAATCGGCCCCCTTTCTCAAAAATCCATTTAATATATGGTTCCCAGATAGGGGACGTATCAGATATTAAACTGATAAGAACAGATACTACACTTGATCTTAGCCAAAAGGCCGAGAAGCGATAACCGTGAAAGGGGCGGGCCCAACAAGGTGCCCTTCATGGGCACTATCACTGCTTGCTGTCAGAAAGGCTGCCAGACAATTTTCCATGCACACTCTGGGCTGGGGGGCAGTCAACCACCAGTACACACAGCAGAACCTAAACCCATACCATTATTGCTAAGCAGCAAGACAGGGGCCCATTGCACTCCCACGGGGCCTTTTTAAATGCAATCCATAACCCGGATTTGCCAGGAACCCTTCTTACTCCTCCTACTTGCATGTGACACTGGGCTTAGGATCTGCATAGGAAACACACACACAAGCACACACCTACCTTTGTTGCCTGCAGATGCCTCCTTGGCTGTCCCCAAACGGTATCAAACCAACACCCACGGGAAGCTGTAAGCATAGAGGACATGCCTGCACCCCATTGGACTTACCTGTGTGGGTTAAACCCGGGTTATTTGACAACCTATGGCGGTGATGGTTCTGCTCAGGCAGAGCAGTGCTGATGCTCCTCATAAAGCTGTCGCTGCTGTGAAGGTTCTAGGTGACATCACAAATCCCTATGGTTACATACACAACAAAGCTGGGTTGTTGTTGTTTACACTCTGCAAGGCCTGTGGAAGTGAGTGACATCATAGCACTGTAGTTCTGAGGGTTCTAGATGGATGCAACAATCTCCTGTTGCTTCTATGAAGGCCATAATAGACGACATCACCAAACAGCTCCATAGTCACATACACAGCAAAGGAGAGATGTTGTTTACACCTAGTGATGTCAGTGGTATTGAGTGACATCACAGCACAGTGCTAAGGCTCCTGGGCCTGGACACAGCAGCGGCTGCAATATCTCAACGGAGAATACGTTTATATATATGTGTGTGTGTGCGCGTATATATATATATATATATATATATATATATATATATATATATTTCTCCGCCGAAATCACTTTTAAACCCATTTCCACCTTTTTTTCCCTTCTCTTCCTCTTACTTTTTTTTCACGTTTTTTTACGTTTTTCTCCTTTTCGCCTCTTTTCTGGGCGTATTATTCTTCTTTTTCTTCTTTTTTTTCGTCTAATGCATACCCCATCAGTGCAGCAATGCTTATTCAATACCGCCAGCAGATGGAGACACTGGGGGATAATTTTCTAAGGATTTATACTGATTTTTCCTGTCTGAATTTGTCGCACAGAAAGTTGCAGGCCAAATATGTGTGACATTTCTGCGACTTTAGCTTCTAGAGCATTTTTACAACATTATACATAGGTGCTGAATACATAAAAAGCGACTGTTCAGCGACAGACAAGTCGCATCGGCTGAAAGTAGGCCAGAATGTCAGTCCATGTTGGAGCAGGTTTAGATACAGTCTAAAGTATAGATCTCAAAGTCTGTGCACAGAATTTAGCAAGGGCCTCGCACCTTCTGATGCATCAGGTAGGTGCACAATAGCATAGCCTAACCCTCTGTACTTTGGTCTATATTGATGCGGGACATAGACAGCCAGCTGATGACCAATCCATTAGTGCAATGGATGGCTGGAAGCATTTGTCTTTGCCTTTGCAATACCACAGAAGCAATGCATGGTCAATGTACAGCAATGACACACCTGTGTGAACAGCCAGGAGACCCCCCCCCCCCCATGTTATGTTACATAGTTACATAGTTAGTACGGTCGAAAAAAGACATATGTCCATCAAGTTCAACCAGGGAATTAAGGGGTAGGGGTGTGGCGCGATATTGTGGAAGGGATGAGATTTTATATTTCTTCATAAGCATTAATCTTATTTTGTCAATTAGGAACATTCAGCACCCACCCGCTATCAAGGCAGCTGCCTATCATGTCATGCCCTACCTGCACAGGTGTGCTGGCTACTCAAATGATCCAATTAAGGAGGCCATTTAGTCAGCAGCAGCAGAAGTCCTGTGCCTGGACGCTCCAACAGCGGCCAGACACAAGCAGAAGCAGAAGCAGCAGAAGCAGCAGCAGCACCACCTTTTGTTTTTTGGCTGCAGCAGCAGCAAGGCCCACAGGGCTGGCTAGCTGGCTAGCCAGCAAGCAGGTAGCAATGAAAGTAGGAATCTTTCTTTTTAACCCTGTAAGGGGGTGGTGCACTGTACCCGAAGATACTGCCATATCGGGTCAATGCATAGGGCGACGGAAGCAAGCTTCGAAATCGGCCCCCGTTCTCAAAAATCCATTTAATATATGGTCCCCAGATAGGGGACGTATCAGATATTAAACTGATAAGAACAGATACTACACTTGATCTTAGCCAAAAGGCCGAGAAGCGATAACCGTGAAAGGGGCGGGCCCAACAAGGTGCCCTTCATGGGCACTATCACTGCTTGCTGTCAGGGAGGCTGCCAGACAATTTTCCATGCACACTCTGGGCTGGGGGGCAGTCAACCACCAGTACACACAGCAGAACCTAAACCCATACCATTATTGCTAAGCAGCAAGACAGGGGCCCATTGCACTCCCACGGGGCCTTTTTAAATGCAATCCATAACCCGGATTTGCCAGGAACCCTTCTTACTCCTCCTACTTGCATGTGACACTGGGCTTAGGATCTGCATAGGAAACACACACACAAGCACACACCTACCTTTGTTGCCTGCAGATGCCTCCTTGGCTGTCCCCAAACGGTATCAAACCAACACCCACGGGAAGCTGTAAGCATAGAGGACATGCCTGCACCCCATTGGACTTACCTGTGTGGGTTAAACCCGGGTTATTTGACAACCTATGGCGGTGATGGTTCTGCTCAGGCAGAGCAGTGCTGATGCTCCTCATAAAGCTGTCGCTGCTGTGAAGGTTCTAGGTGACATCACAAATCCCTATGGTTACATACACAACAAAGCTGGGTTGTTGTTGTTTACACTCTGCAAGGCCTGTGGAAGTGAGTGACATCATAGCACTGTAGTTCTGAGGGTTCTAGATGGATGCAACAATCTCCTGTTGCTTCTATGAAGGCCATAATAGACGACATCACCAAACAGCTCCATAGTCACATACACAGCAAAGGAGAGATGTTGTTTACACCTAGTGATGTCAGTGGTATTGAGTGACATCACAGCACAGTGCTAAGGCTCCTGGGCCTGGACACAGCAGCGGCTGCAATATCTCAACGGAGAATACGTTTATATATATGTGTGTGTGTGCGCGTATATATATATATATATATATATATATATATTTCTCCGCCGAAATCACTTTTAAACCCATTTCCACCTTTTTTTCCCTTCTCTTCCTCTTACTTTTTTTTCACGTTTTTTTACGTTTTTCTCCTTTTCGCCTCTTTTCTGGGCGTATTATTCTTCTTTTTCTTCTTTTTTTTCGTCTAATGCATACCCCATCAGTGCAGCAATGCTTATTCAATACCGCCAGCAGATGGAGACACTGGGGGATAATTTTCTAAGGATTTATACTGATTTTTCCTGTCTGAATTTGTCACACAGAAAGTTGCAGGCCAAATATGTGTGACATTTCTGCGACTTTAGCTTCTAGAGCATTTTTACAACATTATACATAGGTGCTGAATACATAAAAAGCGACTGTTCAGCGACAGACAAGTCGCATCGGCTGAAAGTAGGCCAGAATGTCAGTCCATGTTGGAGCAGGTTTAGATACAGTCTAAAGTATAGATCTCAAAGTCTGTGCACAGAATTTAGCAAGGGCCTCGCACCTTCTGATGCATCAGGTAGGTGCACAATAGCATAGCCTAACCCTCTGTACTTTGGTCTATATTGATGCGGGACATAGACAGCCAGCTGATGACCAATCCATTAGTGCAATGGATGGCTGGAAGCATTTGTCTTTGCCTTTGCAATACCACAGAAGCAATGCATGGTCAATGTACAGCAATGACACACCTGTGTGAACAGCCAGGAGACCCCCCCCCCCCCCCCATGTTATGTTACATAGTTACATAGTTAGTACGGTCGAAAAAAGACATATGTCCATCAAGTTCAACCAGGGAATTAAGGGGTAGGGGTGTGGCGCGATATTGTGGAAGGGATGAGATTTTATATTTCTTCATAAGCATTAATCTTATTTTGTCAATTAGGAACATTCAGCACCCACCCGCTATCAAGGCAGCTGCCTATCATGTCATGCCCTACCTGCACAGGTGTGCTGGCTACTCAAATGATCCAATTAAGGAGGCCATTTAGTCAGCAGCAGCAGAAGTCCTGTGCCTGGACGCTCCAACAGCGGCCAGACACAAGCAGAAGCAGAAGCAGCAGAAGCAGCAGCAGCACCACCTTTTGTTTTTTGGCTGCAGCAGCAGCAAGGCCCACAGGGCTGGCTAGCTGGCTAGCCAGCAAGCAGGTAGCAATGAAAGTAGGAATCTTTCTTTTTAACCCTGTAAGGGGGTGGTGCACTGTACCCGAAGATACTGCCATATCGGGTCAATGCATAGGGCGACGGAAGCAAGCTTCGAAATCGGCCCCCTTTCTCAAAAATCCATTTAATATATGGTTCCCAGATAGGGGACGTATCAGATATTAAACTGATAAGAACAGATACTACACTTGATCTTAGCCAAAAGGCCGAGAAGCGATAACCGTGAAAGGGGCGGGCCCAACAAGGTGCCCTTCATGGGCACTATCACTGCTTGCTGTCAGAAAGGCTGCCAGACAATTTTCCATGCACACTCTGGGCTGGGGGGCAGTCAACCACCAGTACACACAGCAGAACCTAAACCCATACCATTATTGCTAAGCAGCAAGACAGGGGCCCATTGCACTCCCACGGGGCCTTTTTAAATGCAATCCATAACCCGGATTTGCCAGGAACCCTTCTTACTCCTCCTACTTGCATGTGACACTGGGCTTAGGATCTGCATAGGAAACACACACACAAGCACACACCTACCTTTGTTGCCTGCAGATGCCTCCTTGGCTGTCCCCAAACGGTATCAAACCAACACCCACGGGAAGCTGTAAGCATAGAGGACATGCCTGCACCCCATTGGACTTACCTGTGTGGGTTAAACCCGGGTTATTTGACAACCTATGGCGGTGATGGTTCTGCTCAGGCAGAGCAGTGCTGATGCTCCTCATAAAGCTGTCGCTGCTGTGAAGGTTCTAGGTGACATCACAAATCCCTATGGTTACATACACAACAAAGCTGGGTTGTTGTTGTTTACACTCTGCAAGGCCTGTGGAAGTGAGTGACATCATAGCACTGTAGTTCTGAGGGTTCTAGATGGATGCAACAATCTCCTGTTGCTTCTATGAAGGCCATAATAGACGACATCACCAAACAGCTCCATAGTCACATACACAGCAAAGGAGAGATGTTGTTTACACCTAGTGATGTCAGTGGTATTGAGTGACATCACAGCACAGTGCTAAGGCTCCTGGGCCTGGACACAGCAGCGGCTGCAATATCTCAACGGAGAATACGTTTATATATATGTGTGTGTGTGCGCGTATATATATATATATATATATATATATATATATATTTCTCCGCCGAAATCACTTTTAAACCCATTTCCACCTTTTTTTCCCTTCTCTTCCTCTTACTTTTTTTTCACGTTTTTTTACGTTTTTCTCCTTTTCGCCTCTTTTCTGGGCGTATTATTCTTCTTTTTCTTCTTTTTTTTCGTCTAATGCATACCCCATCAGTGCAGCAATGCTTATTCAATACCGCCAGCAGATGGAGACACTGGGGGATAATTTTCTAAGGATTTATACTGATTTTTCCTGTCTGAATTTGTCGCACAGAAAGTTGCAGGCCAAATATGTGTGACATTTCTGCGACTTTAGCTTCTAGAGCATTTTTACAACATTATACATAGGTGCTGAATACATAAAAAGCGACTGTTCAGCGACAGACAAGTCGCATCGGCTGAAAGTAGGCCAGAATGTCAGTCCATGTTGGAGCAGGTTTAGATACAGTCTAAAGTATAGATCTCAAAGTCTGTGCACAGAATTTAGCAAGGGCCTCGCACCTTCTGATGCATCAGGTAGGTGCACAATAGCATAGCCTAACCCTCTGTACTTTGGTCTATATTGATGCGGGACATAGACAGCCAGCTGATGACCAATCCATTAGTGCAATGGATGGCTGGAAGCATTTGTCTTTGCCTTTGCAATACCACAGAAGCAATGCATGGTCAATGTACAGCAATGACACACCTGTGTGAACAGCCAGGAGACCCCCCCCCCCCCCCACCATGTTATGTTACATAGTTACATAGTTAGTACGGTCGAAAAAAGACATATGTCCATCAAGTTCAACCAGGGAATTAAGGGGTAGGGGTGTGGCGCGATATTGGGGAAGGGATGAGATTTTATATTTCTTCATAAGCATTAATCTTATTTTGTCAATTAGGAACATTCAGCACCCACCCGCTATCAAGGCAGCTGCCTATCATGTCATGCCCTACCTGCACAGGTGTGCTGGCTACTCAAATGATCCAATTAAGGAGGCCATTTAGTCAGCAGCAGCAGAAGTCCTGTGCCTGGACGCTCCAACAGCGGCCAGACACAAGCAGAAGCAGAAGCAGCAGAAGCAGCAGCAGCAGCACCACCTTTTGTTTTTTGGCTGCAGCAGCAGCAAGGCCCACAGGGCTGGCTAGCTGGCTAGCCAGCAAGCAGGTAGCAATGAAAGTAGGAATCTTTCTTTTTAACCCTGTAAGGGGGTGGTGCACTGTACCCGAAGATACTGCCATATCGGGTCAATGCATAGGGCGACGGAAGCAAGCTTCGAAATCGGCCCCCGTTCTCAAAAATCCATTTAATATATGGTCCCCAGATAGGGGACGTATCAGATATTAAACTGATAAGAACAGATACTACACTTGATCTTAGCCAAAAGGCCGAGAAGCGATAACCGTGAAAGGGGCGGGCCCAACAAGGTGCCCTTCATGGGCACTATCACTGCTTGCTGTCAGGGAGGCTGCCAGACAATTTTCCATGCACACTCTGGGCTGGGGGGCAGTCAACCACCAGTACACACAGCAGAACCTAAACCCATACCATTATTGCTAAGCAGCAAGACAGGGGCCCATTGCACTCCCACGGGGCCTTTTTAAATGCAATCCATAACCCGGATTTGCCAGGAACCCTTCTTACTCCTCCTACTTGCATGTGACACTGGGCTTAGGATCTGCATAGGAAACACACACACAAGCACACACCTACCTTTGTTGCCTGCAGATGCCTCCTTGGCTGTCCCCAAACGGTATCAAACCAACACCCACGGGAAGCTGTAAGCATAGAGGACATGCCTGCACCCCATTGGACTTACCTGTGTGGGTTAAACCCGGGTTATTTGACAACCTATGGCGGTGATGGTTCTGCTCAGGCAGAGCAGTGCTGATGCTCCTCATAAAGCTGTCGCTGCTGTGAAGGTTCTAGGTGACATCACAAATCCCTATGGTTACATACACAACAAAGCTGGGTTGTTGTTGTTTACACTCTGCAAGGCCTGTGGAAGTGAGTGACATCATAGCACTGTAGTTCTGAGGGTTCTAGATGGATGCAACAATCTCCTGTTGCTTCTATGAAGGCCATAATAGACGACATCACCAAACAGCTCCATAGTCACATACACAGCAAAGGAGAGATGTTGTTTACACCTAGTGATGTCAGTGGTATTGAGTGACATCACAGCACAGTGCTAAGGCTCCTGGGCCTGGACACAGCAGCGGCTGCAATATCTCAACGGAGAATATGTTTATATATATGTGTGTGTGTGCGCGTATATATATATATATATATATATATATATATATATATATATATATATTTCTCCGCCGAAATCACTTTTAAACCCATTTCCACCTTTTTTTCCCTTCTCTTCCTCTTACTTTTTTTTCACGTTTTTTTACGTTTTTCTCCTTTTCGCCTCTTTTCTGGGCGTATTATTCTTCTTTTTCTTCTTTTTTTTCGTCTAATGCATACCCCATCAGTGCAGCAATGCTTATTCAATACCGCCAGCAGATGGAGACACTGGGGGATAATTTTCTAAGGATTTATACTGATTTTTCCTGTCTGAATTTGTCGCACAGAAAGTTGCAGGCCAAATATGTGTGACATTTCTGCGACTTTAGCTTCTAGAGCATATTTACAACATTATACATAGGTGCTGAATACATAAAAAGCGACTGTTCAGCGACAGACAAGT
Source organism: Hyla sarda (assembly GCF_029499605.1). Taxonomy (NCBI): domain Eukaryota; kingdom Metazoa; phylum Chordata; class Amphibia; order Anura; family Hylidae; genus Hyla; species Hyla sarda. The sequence goes on from NW_026610519.1 coordinate 46,511, forward strand.
CGCATCGGCTGAAAGTAGGCCAGAATGTCAGTCCATGTTGGAGCAGGTTTAGATACAGTCTAAAGTATAGATCTCAAAGTCTGTGCACAGAATTTAGCAAGGGCCTCGCACCTTCTGATGCATCAGGTAGGTGCACAATAGCATAGCCTAACCCTCTGTACTTTGGTCTATATTGATGCGGGACATAGACAGCCAGCTGATGACCAATCCATTAGTGCAATGGATGGCTGGAAGCATTTGTCTTTGCCTTTGCAATACCACAGAAGCAATGCATGGTCAATGTACAGCAATGACACACCTGTGTGAACAGCCAGGAGACCCCCCCCCCCCCCCATGTTATGTTACATAGTTACATAGTTAGTACGGTCGAAAAAAGACATATGTCCATCAAGTTCAACCAGGGAATTAAGGGGTAGGGGTGTGGCGCGATATTGGGGAAGGGATGAGATTTTATATTTCTTCATAAGCATTAATCTTATTTTGTCAATTAGGAACATTCAGCACCCACCCGCTATCAAGGCAGCTGCCTATCATGTCATGCCCTACCTGCACAGGTGTGCTGGCTACTCAAATGATCCAATTAAGGAGGCCATTTAGTCAGCAGCAGCAGAAGTCCTGTGCCTGGACGCTCCAACAGCGGCCAGACACAAGCAGAAGCAGAAGCAGCAGAAGCAGCAGCAGCACCACCTTTTGTTTTTTGGCTGCAGCAGCAGCAAGGCCCACAGGGCTGGCTAGCTAGCAAGCAGGTAGCAATGAAAGTAGGAATCTTTCTTTTTAACCCTGTAAGGGGGTGGTGCACTGTACCCGAAGATACTGCCATATCGGGTCAATGCATAGGGCGACGGAAGCAAGCTTCGAAATCGGCCCCCGTTCTCAAAAATCCATTTAATATATGGTCCCCAGATAGGGGACGTATCAGATATTAAACTGATAAGAACAGATACTACACTTGATCTTAGCCAAAAGGCCGAGAAGCGATAACCGTGAAAGGGGCGGGCCCAACAAGGTGCCCTTCATGGGCACTATCACTGCTTGCTGTCAGGGAGGCTGCCAGACAATTTTCCATGCACACTCTGGGCTGGGGGGCAGTCAACCACCAGTACACACAGCAGAACCTAAACCCATACCATTATTGCTAAGCAGCAAGACAGGGGCCCATTGCACTCCCACGGGGCCTTTTTAAATGCAATCCATAACCCGGATTTGCCAGGAACCCTTCTTACTCCTCCTACTTGCATGTGACACTGGGCTTAGGATCTGCATAGGAAACACACACACAAGCACACACCTACCTTTGTTGCCTGCAGATGCCTCCTTGGCTGTCCCCAAACGGTATCAAACCAACACCCACGGGAAGCTGTAAGCATAGAGGACATGCCTGCACCCCATTGGACTTACCTGTGTGGGTTAAACCCGGGTTATTTGACAACCTATGGCGGTGATGGTTCTGCTCAGGCAGAGCAGTGCTGATGCTCCTCATAAAGCTGTCGCTGCTGTGAAGGTTCTAGGTGACATCACAAATCCCTATGGTTACATACACAACAAAGCTGGGTTGTTGTTGTTTACACTCTGCAAGGCCTGTGGAAGTGAGTGACATCATAGCACTGTAGTTCTGAGGGTTCTAGATGGATGCAACAATCTCCTGTTGCTTCTATGAAGGCCATAATAGACGACATCACCAAACAGCTCCATAGTCACATACACAGCAAAGGAGAGATGTTGTTTACACCTAGTGATGTCAGTGGTATTGAGTGACATCACAGCACAGTGCTAAGGCTCCTGGGCCTGGACACAGCAGCGGCTGCAATATCTCAACGGAGAATATGTTTATATATATGTGTGTGTGTGCGCGTATATATATATATATATATATATATATATATATATTTCTCCGCCGAAATCACTTTTAAACCCATTTCCACCTTTTTTTCCCTTCTCTTCCTCTTACTTTTTTTTCACGTTTTTTTACGTTTTTCTCCTTTTCGCCTCTTTTCTGGGCGTATTATTCTTCTTTTTCTTCTTTTTTTTCGTCTAATGCATACCCCATCAGTGCAGCAATGCTTATTCAATACCGCCAGCAGATGGAGACACTGGGGGATAATTTTCTAAGGATTTATACTGATTTTTCCTGTCTGAATTTGTCGCACAGAAAGTTGCAGGCCAAATATGTGTGACATTTCTGCGACTTTAGCTTCTAGAGCATATTTACAACATTATACATAGGTGCTGAATACATAAAAAGCGACTGTTCAGCGACAGACAAGTCGCATCGGCTGAAAGTAGGCCAGAATGTCAGTCCATGTTGGAGCAGGTTTAGATACAGTCTAAAGTATAGATCTCAAAGTCTGTGCACAGAATTTAGCAAGGGCCTCGCACCTTCTGATGCATCAGGTAGGTGCACAATAGCATAGCCTAACCCTCTGTACTTTGGTCTATATTGATGCGGGACATAGACAGCCAGCTGATGACCAATCCATTAGTGCAATGGATGGCTGGAAGCATTTGTCTTTGCCTTTGCAATACCACAGAAGCAATGCATGGTCAATGTACAGCAATGACACACCTGTGTGAACAGCCAGGAGACCCCCCCCCCCCCCATGTTATGTTACATAGTTACATAGTTAGTACGGTCGAAAAAAGACATATGTCCATCAAGTTCAACCAGGGAATTAAGGGGTAGGGGTGTGGCGCGATATTGGGGAAGGGATGAGATTTTATATTTCTTCATAAGCATTAATCTTATTTTGTCAATTAGGAACATTCAGCACCCACCCGCTATCAAGGCAGCTGCCTATCATGTCATGCCCTACCTGCACAGGTGTGCTGGCTACTCAAATGATCCAATTAAGGAGGCCATTTAGTCAGCAGCAGCAGAAGTCCTGTGCCTGGACGCTCCAACAGCGGCCAGACACAAGCAGAAGCAGAAGCAGCAGAAGCAGCAGCAGCAGCACCACCTTTTGTTTTTTGGCTGCAGCAGCAGCAAGGCCCACAGGGCTGGCTAGCTGGCTAGCCAGCAAGCAGGTAGCAATGAAAGTAGGAATCTTTCTTTTTAACCCTGTAAGGGGGTGGTGCACTGTACCCGAAGATACTGCCATATCGGGTCAATGCATAGGGCGACGGAAGCAAGCTTCGAAATCGGCCCCCGTTCTCAAAAATCCATTTAATATATGGTCCCCAGATAGGGGACCTATCAGATATTAAACTGATAAGAACAGATACTACACTTGATCTTAGCCAAAAGGCCGAGAAGCGATAACCGTGAAAGGGGCGGGCCCAACAAGGTGCCCTTCATGGGCACTATCACTGCTTGCTGTCAGGGAGGCTGCCAGACAATTTTCCATGCACACTCTGGGCTGGGGGGCAGTCAACCACCAGTACACACAGCAGAACCTAAACCCATACCATTATTGCTAAGCAGCAAGACAGGGGCCCATTGCACTCCCACGGGGCCTTTTTAAATGCAATCCATAACCCGGATTTGCCAGGAACCCTTCTTACTCCTCCTACTTGCATGTGACACTGGGCTTAGGATCTGCATAGGAAACACACACACAAGCACACACCTACCTTTGTTGCCTGCAGATGCCTCCTTGGCTGTCCCCAAACGGTATCAAACCAACACCCACGGGAAGCTGTAAGCATAGAGGACATGCCTGCACCCCATTGGACTTACCTGTGTGGGTTAAACCCGGGTTATTTGACAACCTATGGCGGTGATGGTTCTGCTCAGGCAGAGCAGTGCTGATGCTCCTCATAAAGCTGTCGCTGCTGTGAAGGTTCTAGGTGACATCACAAATCCCTATGGTTACATACACAACAAAGCTGGGTTGTTGTTGTTTACACTCTGCAAGGCCTGTGGAAGTGAGTGACATCATAGCACTGTAGTTCTGAGGGTTCTAGATGGATGCAACAATCTCCTGTTGCTTCTATGAAGGCCATAATAGACGACATCACCAAACAGCTCCATAGTCACATACACAGCAAAGGAGAGATGTTGTTTACACCTAGTGATGTCAGTGGTATTGAGTGACATCACAGCACAGTGCTAAGGCTCCTGGGCCTGGACACAGCAGCGGCTGCAATATCTCAACGGAGAATACGTTTATATATATGTGTGTGTGTGCGCGTATATATATATATATATATATATATATATATATATATATTTCTCCGCCGAAATCACTTTTAAACCCATTTCCACCTTTTTTTCCCTTCTCTTCCTCTTACTTTTTTTTCACGTTTTTTTACGTTTTTCTCCTTTTCGCCTCTTTTCTGGGCGTATTATTCTTCTTTTTCTTCTTTTTTTTCGTCTAATGCATACCCCATCAGTGCAGCAATGCTTATTCAATACCGCCAGCAGATGGAGACACTGGGGGATAATTTTCTAAGGATTTATACTGATTTTTCCTGTCTGAATTTGTCGCACAGAAAGTTGCAGGCCAAATATGTGTGACATTTCTGCGACTTTAGCTTCTAGAGCATTTTTACAACATTATACATAGGTGCTGAATACATAAAAAGCGACTGTTCAGCGACAGACAAGTCGCATCGGCTGAAAGTAGGCCAGAATGTCAGTCCATGTTGGAGCAGGTTTAGATACAGTCTAAAGTATAGATCTCAAAGTCTGTGCACAGAATTTAGCAAGGGCCTCGCACCTTCTGATGCATCAGGTAGGTGCACAATAGCATAGCCTAACCCTCTGTACTTTGGTCTATATTGATGCGGGACATAGACAGCCAGCTGATGACCAATCCATTAGTGCAATGGATGGCTGGAAGCATTTGTCTTTGCCTTTGCAATACCACAGAAGCAATGCATGGTCAATGTACAGCAATGACACACCTGTGTGAACAGCCAGGAGACCCCCCCCCCCCCATGTTATGTTACATAGTTACATAGTTAGTACGGTCGAAAAAAGACATATGTCCATCAAGTTCAACCAGGGAATTAAGGGGTAGGGGTGTGGCACGATATTGGGGAAGGGATGAGATTTTATATTTCTTCATAAGCATTAATCTTATTTTGTCAATTAGGAACATTCAGCACCCACCCGCTATCAAGGCAGCTGCCTATCATGTCATGCCCTACCTGCACAGGTGTGCTGGCTACTCAAATGATCCAATTAAGGAGGCCATTTAGTCAGCAGCAGCAGAAGTCCTGTGCCTGGACGCTCCAACAGCGGCCAGACACAAGCAGAAGCAGCAGAAGCAGCAGCAGCACCACCTTTTGTTTTTTGGCTGCAGCAGCAGCAAGGCCCACAGGGCTGGCTAGCTGGCTAGCCAGCAAGCAGGTAGCAATGAAAGTAGGAATCTTTCTTTTTAACCCTGTAAGGGGGTGGTGCACTGTACCCGAAGATACTGCCATATCGGGTCAATGCATAGGGCGACGGAAGCAAGCTTCGAAATCGGCCCCCGTTCTCAAAAATCCATTTAATATATGGTCCCCAGATAGGGGACGTATCAGATATTAAACTGATAAGAACAGATACTACACTTGATCTTAGCCAAAAGGCCGAGAAGCGATAACCGTGAAAGGGGCGGGCCCAACAAGGTGCCCTTCATGGGCACTATCACTGCTTGCTGTCAGGGAGGCTGCCAGACAATTTTCCATGCACACTCTGGGCTGGGGGGCAGTCAACCACCAGTACACACAGCAGAACCTAAACCCATACCATTATTGCTAAGCAGCAAGACAGGGGCCCATTGCACTCCCACGGGGCCTTTTTAAATGCAATCCATAACCCGGATTTGCCAGGAACCCTTCTTACTCCTCCTACTTGCATGTGACACTGGGCTTAGGATCTGCATAGGAAACACACACACAAGCACACACCTACCTTTGTTGCCTGCAGATGCCTCCTTGGCTGTCCCCAAACGGTATCAAACCAACACCCACGGGAAGCTGTAAGCATAGAGGACATGCCTGCACCCCATTGGACTTACCTGTGTGGGTTAAACCCGGGTTATTTGACAACCTATGGCGGTGATGGTTCTGCTCAGGCAGAGCAGTGCTGATGCTCCTCATAAAGCTGTCGCTGCTGTGAAGGTTCTAGGTGACATCACAAATCCCTATGGTTACATACACAACAAAGCTGGGTTGTTGTTGTTTACACTCTGCAAGGCCTGTGGAAGTGAGTGACATCATAGCACTGTAGTTCTGAGGGTTCTAGATGGATGCAACAATCTCCTGTTGCTTCTATGAAGGCCATAATAGACGACATCACCAAACAGCTCCATAGTCACATACACAGCAAAGGAGAGATGTTGTTTACACCTAGTGATGTCAGTGGTATTGAGTGACATCACAGCACAGTGCTAAGGCTCCTGGGCCTGGACACAGCAGCGGCTGCAATATCTCAACGGAGAATACGTTTATATATATGTGTGTGTGTGCGCGTATATATATATATATATATATATATATATATATATATTTCTCCGCCGAAATCACTTTTAAACCCATTTCCACCTTTTTTTCCCTTCTCTTCCTCTTACTTTTTTTTCACGTTTTTTTACGTTTTTCTCCTTTTCGCCTCTTTTCTGGGCGTATTATTCTTCTTTTTCTTCTTTTTTTTCGTCTAATGCATACCCCATCAGTGCAGCAATGCTTATTCAATACCGCCAGCAGATGGAGACACTGGGGGATAATTTTCTAAGGATTTATACTGATTTTTCCTGTCTGAATTTGTCGCACAGAAAGTTGCAGGCCAAATATGTGTGACATTTCTGCGACTTTAGCTTCTAGAGCATTTTTACAACATTATACATAGGTGCTGAATACATAAAAAGCGACTGTTCAGCGACAGACAAGTCGCATCGGCTGAAAGTAGGCCAGAATGTCAGTCCATGTTGGAGCAGGTTTAGATACAGTCTAAAGTATAGATCTCAAAGTCTGTGCACAGAATTTAGCAAGGGCCTCGCACCTTCTGATGCATCAGGTAGGTGCACAATAGCATAGCCTAACCCTCTGTACTTTGGTCTATATTGATGCGGGACATAGACAGCCAGCTGATGACCAATCCATTAGTGCAATGGATGGCTGGAAGCATTTGTCTTTGCCTTTGCAATACCACAGAAGCAATGCATGGTCAATGTACAGCAATGACACACCTGTGTGAACAGCCAGGAGACCCCCCCCCCCCCCCCATGTTATGTTACATAGTTACATAGTTAGTACGGTCGAAAAAAGACATATGTCCATCAAGTTCAACCAGGGAATTAAGGGGTAGGGGTGTGGCGCGATATTGGGGAAGGGATGAGATTTTATATTTCTTCATAAGCATTAATCTTATTTTGTCAATTAGGAACATTCAGCACCCACCCGCTATCAAGGCAGCTGCCTATCATGTCATGTCCTACCTGCACAGGTGTGCTGGCTACTCAAATGATCCAATTAAGGAGGCCATTTAGTCAGCAGCAGCAGAAGTCCTGTGCCTGGACGCTCCAACAGCGGCCAGACACAAGCAGAAGCAGAAGCAGCAGCAGCACCACCTTTTGTTTTTTGGCTGCAGCAGCAGCAAGGCCCACAGGGCTGGCTAGCTGGCTAGCCAGCAAGCAGGTAGCAATGAAAGTAGGAATCTTTCTTTTTAACCCTGTAAGGGGGTGGTGCACTGTACCCGAAGATACTGCCATATCGGGTCAATGCATAGGGCGACGGAAGCAAGCTTCGAAATCGGCCCCCGTTCTCAAAAATCCATTTAATATATGGTCCCCAGATAGGGGACGTATCAGATATTAAACTGATAAGAACAGATACTACACTTGATCTTAGCCAAAAGGCCGAGAAGCGATAACCGTGAAAGGGGCGGGCCCAACAAGGTGCCCTTCATGGGCACTATCACTGCTTGCTGTCAGGGAGGCTGCCAGACAATTTTCCATGCACACTCTGGGCTGGGGGGCAGTCAACCACCAGTACACACAGCAGAACCTAAACCCATACCATTATTGCTAAGCAGCAAGACAGGGGCCCATTGCACTCCCACGGGGCCTTTTTAAATGCAATCCATAACCCGGATTTGCCAGGAACCCTTCTTACTCCTCCTACTTGCATGTGACACTGGGCTTAGGATCTGCATAGGAAACACACACACAAGCACACACCTACCTTTGTTGCCTGCAGATGCCTCCTTGGCTGTCCCCAAACGGTATCAAACCAACACCCACGGGAAGCTGTAAGCATAGAGGACATGCCTGCACCCCATTGGACTTACCTGTGTGGGTTAAACCCGGGTTATTTGACAACCTATGGCGGTGATGGTTCTGCTCAGGCAGAGCAGTGCTGATGCTCCTCATAAAGCTGTCGCTGCTGTGAAGGTTCTAGGTGACATCACAAATCCCTATGGTTACATACACAACAAAGCTGGGTTGTTGTTGTTTACACTCTGCAAGGCCTGTGGAAGTGAGTGACATCATAGCACTGTAGTTCTGAGGGTTCTAGATGGATGCAACAATCTCCTGTTGCTTCTATGAAGGCCATAATAGACGACATCACCAAACAGCTCCATAGTCACATACACAGCAAAGGAGAGATGTTGTTTACACCTAGTGATGTCAGTGGTATTGAGTGACATCACAGCACAGTGCTAAGGCTCCTGGGCCTGGACACAGCAGCGGCTGCAATATCTCAACGGAGAATACGTTTATATATATGTGTGTGTGTGCGCGTATATATATATATATATATATATATATATATATTTCTCCGCCGAAATCACTTTTAAACCCATTTCCACCTTTTTTTCCCTTCTCTTCCTCTTACTTTTTTTTCACGTTTTTTTACGTTTTTCTCCTTTTCGCCTCTTTTCTGGGCGTATTATTCTTCTTTTTCTTCTTTTTTTTCGTCTAATGCATACCCCATCAGTGCAGCAATGCTTATTCAATACCGCCAGCAGATGGAGACACTGGGGGATAATTTTCTAAGGATTTATACTGATTTTTCCTGTCTGAATTTGTCGCACAGAAAGTTGCAGGCCAAATATGTGTGACATTTCTGCGACTTTAGCTTCTAGAGCATTTTTACAACATTATACATAGGTGCTGAATACATAAAAAGCGACTGTTCAGCGACAGACAAGTCGCATCGGCTGAAAGTAGGCCAGAATGTCAGTCCATGTTGGAGCAGGTTTAGATACAGTCTAAAGTATAGATCTCAAAGTCTGTGCACAGAATTTAGCAAGGGCCTCGCACCTTCTGATGCATCAGGTAGGTGCACAATAGCATAGCCTAACCCTCTGTACTTTGGTCTATATTGATGCGGGACATAGACAGCCAGCTGATGACCAATCCATTAGTGCAATGGATGGCTGGAAGCATTTGTCTTTGCCTTTGCAATACCACAGAAGCAATGCATGGTCAATGTACAGCAATGACACACCTGTGTGAACAGCCAGGAGACCCCCCCCCCATGTTATGTTACATAGTTACATAGTTAGTACGGTCGAAAAAAGACATATGTCCATCAAGTTCAACCAGGGAATTAAGGGGTAGGGGTGTGGCGCGATATTGGGGAAGGGATGAGATTTTATATTTCTTCATAAGCATTAATCTTATTTTGTCAATTAGGAACATTCAGCACCCACCCGCTATCAAGGCAGCTGCCTATCATGTCATGCCCTACCTGCACAGGTGTGCTGGCTACTCAAATGATCCAATTAAGGAGGCCATTTAGTCAGCAGCAGCAGAAGTCCTGTGCCTGGACGCTCCAACAGCGGCCAGACACAAGCAGAAGCAGAAGCAGCAGAAGCAGCAGCAGCACCACCTTTTGTTTTTTGGCTGCAGCAGCAGCAAGGCCCACAGGGCTGGCTAGCTGGCTAGCCAGCAAGCAGGTAGCAATGAAAGTAGGAATCTTTCTTTTTAACCCTGTAAGGGGGTGGTGCACTGTACCCGAAGATACTGCCATATCGGGTCAATGCATAGGGCGACGGAAGCAAGCTTCGAAATCGGCCCCCGTTCTCAAAAATCCATTTAATATATGGTCCCCAGATAGGGGACGTATCAGATATTAAACTGATAAGAACAGATTTTTTTTTTTTTTTGATTGAAAGAGCTTTATTTTCCGTTCAGTCATTACAAGTCGTACAATAAATTACAGTCACACAAAGCATGATAGTACAATACACAGCAAAGGTTCCCTAAGCTATACATCGCACACCATGCTACTCTAACATTCAGCTCAATCCTGCAATATAAAGGCACAAGAGATCAAACAAAAACCAAATAATACAATCTGTGATCGGGGTAGGGGTGTGGGCGACTATGTGGGGGTAGGGAGGGGGGCGGATCACAGGGCCAAACTGTTGGGCTGTATCTTCAGGGAGACATGGGAGAAGGAGAGGGGTCTTCACTCCTCTTCTTCCTCATCAACGGCCGAGCTGTCCAAGATGGAATAGTCTCTAAGCAGGTTCTTGATGAACCTGCGGCAGTCCCGGACGGACATGTTTTCCCTGTTGATCACGAGGCGGTTCCTGGCAAGCCACACTGCGTCCTTAAAACAGTTCATAAGGCGCCAGGCCTCCTGGATGGCCTCCACGTCGTGGGTCCCAGGGAACAGGCCGTAAAGCACCGAATGGTACGATAGGCAGCTCCTGGGCACTGAGTCTCTGAGTTCCTGTTCTAGGGCGTCCAACAGACCCTGTGCAAAGGGGCACTGCCAAAACACGTGGAAAGATGTTTCCTCCACGTAGGGGCAACGGGGGCAGTACCGGGTCTTGCACAGGTTGCGGGCATGCATGAATGACCTGAGAGAGAGACCTCCCATGACGGCCATCCACGACAAGTCCTTGTGTCCATTGGTAAGCCGCTTTGAGGCCACATTGTTCCAAACTGTCTCTGCAGTGGCTGCGGGGAGTCCCGGAACCAGCTCGGTCGAGTCCTTAGCTCGGATGAGCTTGTGGATTGTCTTTGGCTTCCATAGGTCTGGTTTCAGTCCTTCCAGCTGGTGCTCCCTCACAAACCGGACAACATCCCCATAGAACCAGGGAGTGTTCCAGTTGTAAGGGATGGAGCTGTCCCACTTGTCCCAGCCCAGCTGTCTCCAGAGGGGCATGAGAAGCAAGCGAGACATGGACCTGCCCGCTGAGCCAGTCTTTTCTACAAGAGTCCGCTGCACCGTGACACATGCAAAGGAGGCCCTCAGCAGAGCGGGGATGTCGGGTATTCCCTTCCCACCCTTGCGGGGTTCCTTGTACATCACGGTCCTCTTGACTCTGTCCATTTTGCCCCAGACGAAGCCAAACACTGTCCGGGTGATGGCCTTGCAAACGGTGGTATGGGGAGGCCAGGCCTGTGCGGTATATTGGAGCACAGGCAAAACTTCACTCCGCAGGACAAGTGCCTTGCCTTCCATCGTGAGCTTTCTGGAGCTCCACAGTCCGATCTTCGAGTTTATCCTTCCTAGTCGGTCTTGCCAAGACTTAAGGGCCGCTCCTTCCTTCCCGAACCAGACTCCAAGAATTTGAATGAAGTCCGGCTTAATAGTAAAGGGGAAGGGGGCGGAAGAAGCCAGGTGCCACTCCCCGAAGAGCATGGCCTCCGACTTCCCGCAGTTGACTTTTGCCCCCGAAGCTCTGCCGAAGTCCTCGCAGGTCTGGACGAGTGCAGTCACCGAACGCTGGTCAGCGCAGAAGACGGTCACGTCGTCCATGTAGAGCGAGCACTTGACCTCGTGGCGATCTGGTCCTGGTGCGGTGATCCCTCTGATCTCTCCATTCTGCCGGATAGTCTCAGCGAAGAGCTCTATAACACAAACAAAAAGGAGAGGTGAAAGAGGGCAGCCTTGTCTAACCCCTGAAAGAATAGGAAAGGGGTCAGTCTTCCAGCCGTTCACCAACACCGTGCTGTAAATGTCAAAATACATAACGTTAACAAAAGAGCAAAACATCTTCCCCAGACCCAGCCTGCGCAAAACCCTGTCCATGAATGCGTGGGAGACACGGTCGAACGCCTTCTCCTGATCTAAGCTGACCAGGGCGGCGCGGCCCCCGCGGTCCTGGATGTAATGGACCGTGTCTCTCACAAGGGCAAGGCTGTCGGCAATCCTGCGGCCAGGAATGCTGCAGGTCTGGTCCGGATGGACGATCTGCCCCATGACAGGTTTCAGCCTGTTGGCCAGCACCTTGGCGAGGATCTTGTAGTCCACGTTCAGGAGAGAGATGGGACGCCAGTTTTTCAGGTCACATCTCTCCCCCTTCCGCTTATACAAGATCGTGATCATCCTTCCCTCAACGACGGAGGCATTCTGCCCCCCACCACCATCTCCTCGTACACCTCCAACAGGTCCGGACAGATCAGGTCACCCAGCGCTACGTAGAGCTCGGCCGGGAGACCGTCACTGCCCGGGGTCTTGCCGGGCTTAAAGGATTTAGCGGCAGAGAGCAGCTCCCCCACCGTCAAGGGATCGTCCATAGCCGCCGCACCTGCGGGATCAACAACGTTAGTGACAACCTGACAGGAACCTCTCGGCGGCTTCGGGGTCGGATGACTTGGGGGCGTAGAGGTTGCTGTAGAAGTCGTGGACGACCCCCATCACTTCCTCCTTGCCGCTCCTCATGTGTCCGGTCTCATCTCGTAGCTCAGTCAGGGGCGTGTGGCCAGCATGTAGCTTCCTGAAAAAGAAAGAGTTACATTTCTCACCCTTCTCCAGGTTCTCCACCTTGGAACGAAAGACGATTCGCTTGGATTCCTCCTCAAAGTGCCTTTTCAAGCTCTTTTTGGTCTCCTCCAGCTCCTCCCTGACGTCCCAGCCACACTGGAGCAGGTCCTGCAGGGACCGCAGCTCGCGCTGCAGTTTCCCTCAAGTCCCACTTCTTCGCACACGCCTGTTGTCTGCCTTTTGCCTGAAAGAAACAACGGAATTCGACTTTAACATATTCCCACCAATCGCTGATGCACTTGAACAGACATTTGTCATTTCGCCATACAAGGTAAGCATCCCTAAGTTCCTCCATGGCCTCCCTCTGCTCCAACAGGGCACAATTCAACTTCCAGGAGCCCGGGCCAGGTGGGAATCCATGGCCCAGAGTCCCCCGGAATCGAATGGCCCTGTGGTCAGAGAAGAAGCAGGGGACCATAGAGTACGACACCTTTCTGACTGCTCTCGAAGTGAAGATGAAGTCTATCCGAGAACGGAGCGAGCCATCGGGGCGGCTCCACGTATAGTTTACGGAGCCGTTCCCGATGGACCCGACAACGTCCTGCAAGGATGCCTCCGTCACCATCTCAATCAGCAGTTTAGACGTCACGTCCAGGTTGGCGGATGTGCCAGAACTGCACCCGTCCACCTCAATGGGGCAGTTGAAGTCACCACCCAACACTACTGCTCTAGTGGTGGCGAGTTCAGCCCGCAGGGCCTGGAGAACCTCCAGTCGGACATCCCTCTCAGGGGAGGCATACACGTTGATGAGCCGCACGGGCTCACCCGCCCATGGAACCGTCTGCGACAAGAAGTCTGCCACAGACGAGCTCCCGGACGGAATCAAGTGCAAAGTTACCTCCCCTGATCAGGATGGCCACCCCCGCAGGACCTATTGTCGCCCCCACCAGACCAGTAGGAAGGGCCGTGAGGCCAACTGCCTGGCCCAGATGGTTGTAAGACCTAGAAGCAGACAAAGCACATTCCTGCAACATGTAAACATCACACCTCTGGGAATCTAAGAACGTAAGAACAGTCTGAAATCTAAACCAAGCTCTAATACTCCTCACATTAATGCAGAAGATGTTGAGATCAGCCATGGGAATAAAAAGAGAGGTTAGTTCTGATACTAGTTACCAGTCTGGTCGGACGGGTCCTCTTCTCTGGCGCCTGTCGGCTCCTGTGGCTTCTCGTAGCGCCCTTCCAAGAACTCGTCGTAGACCGTGTTGGACGGAGTGTCCAGGATTTTCTTAACCTCTGGGTCCTGCAGCAGCTCCTCCATAGATTGAGCTTGGACTGGCTCTGCTTGGACCTGCTCCACTTGGGCCTGCTCCATCACCTCCTCTCCTTCTGAAGCCTCAAGGCTCTCGCAGACCTGCTCCATCTCCTCCTCCTCATCTGAAGCTTGAGGGGTTTCGCAGGTCTCGATTATCTTTCTTTTGTGGGACTCTTCTGATACGTTGTCCCTTCCTTTCCTCTTCCTCTGTATGGTACCTGGGGGAGGAAGCACAGGAAAGTCCTCCGAAGGGCGGGCACCAGCAGCTGGAGGGGGGTTAGGTGCTGCTGGGCCAGGAGAGAAAGGAGGCTGGGGTGGGGCGGGGGGCAGGAGAGAGTGCCCGGGCAGGGGAGGACGGGGCAGGGGTGGGCCGGGCAGGGGAGGACGGGGCAGGGGTGGGCCGGGCAGGGGGAGGACGGGGCAGGGGGTGGGCCGGGGTGGGGTACGGGGGGGCAGGGGTGGGCCGGGGGTGGGGTACGGGGGGCAGGGTGGGGCGGGATGGGGCAGGAGGGGCGGGGGTGAGACGGGATGGGGGCAGGAGGGGCAGGGGTGGGACGGGATGGGGCAGGAGGGGCAGGGGGTGGGACGGGATGGGGGCAGGGGTGGGACGGGATGGGGGCAGGAGATGGGGCGGGAGGGGCAGGAGATGGGGCGGGAGGGGCAGGGGGAGGGGGCGGGACGGGGCAGGGGGTGGTGGCTTTTCGCCTTCTTACCCTCCTTGGTCGGCTTGGCCATCCGTGGTGTTGGCTCCGGAGCTGGGGCTGGCTTCGGTGCTCTCGCTGCCACAGATGCCCATGTTCTCTTCCCTCTGGGGGCAGTCCTTGTAGCTGTGGGCTGCCAGTCCGCAGAGGTTGCAGGTCTTGCACTTGGGGCAGTCCTTGGTCGTGTGACCTGTCACACGGCAATACCTGCAGGCATCCTCCGTACAGTCCTTGCCCTCGTGGCCCATCTTGCCACATCTCCTGCAGGTCTGCGGCATGTCCGGGTAGAAGATAAGTCCTGTGGGAGTTGCCCAAGGAAAATGTCGTTGGCAGGTGCTGTAGTCCGTCTGGAGAAGCAGGGTTCTTTGTTGAGTCTGACGACCACAGACCACTTGCAGGTCCAGTATCCGAGTGAGTTCAGGATGCGGGTGGGCTCCCTCACCACGGTGCAGAAGCGCTTCAGGAAGGTCGAGATGTCCGTGCCTGGGGTGTGGTGGGTTCCGCATTGAAACCCGTCACCCGCCTCTCCTCTCTTTGAATAAGGCAGTTGCCCACAAAGCGAGAGAAAGGGGATTCGGGACTCGCCGCTTTCATCCCACCTCCCAGTATCTTCTACAGGTCCCAATGGTGGCAAAGGTGATGTAGAAGATTCCCGAAAAGAAGGTTGCTATTCCAGGGTGTCAGCCGTGGGGAAGCCTTGATCCGCCAGCATCTTCTTGCAGAACACGTCGTGGGACATGTCCGGCACCCTTCCGTCCACGGGCTTGAGCTTCAAGGCAACAGTCTGCCTCATCCAGGGCTCCAGGGTTGGAGCTTCCAGGTTAGGAATTCTGCCGCCCCTTCTGCCTTGCCGTGGTGGAGGTTGAAGCTTGCTGTGGTTGGGGCTGGACCTCCAGGCCTTGCCCTGCAGCCTCCTGGGTGGACTTGCTGGTTGAGGCCATGGCTTCTTCCAGCAGGCTCTTTTCCGCTTCCTTGCTTGCTTGTGGAGAGAGGCTTCGCAAAGTCTTCTTTCCCGGGTGGGAGGAGCTATGCAGATCCGGTCCCGGTGGGAGGAGCTATGCAAATCCTTCTCCAGAGGCAGCGAGTTTCTTCGAAAAGATTCTGCGCCGCCTTCCTCTTCGCCGCTGTTCCGGAATTCACCGCCGATTCCCTTCTTCCAGGTTCTTCGTCGGCTTCTTCCGGAGCTGCAGTCTTCAAGATCTTCTCCTTCTTCAGATGTTCCGAGGCAGGCAGGAGACGATCTTCAGGTGGTATGCTCTAGAGAAATGCGGTTCTAATAAGAACGAAAAGTACTGCAATCGTACTACGCAAAATCTCTACCACAATGCTTGGGAGTTCTTCAGACCGTAGCGATCATGGTATCTCCCCTGCCAGGTAAGCAGGTAGCAATGAAAGTAGGAATCTTTCTTTTTAACCCTGTAAGGGGGTGGTGCACTGTACCCGAAGATACTGCCATATCGGGTCAATGCATAGGGCGACGGAAGCAAGCTTCGAAATCGGCCCCCGTTCTCAAAAATCCATTTAATATATGGTCCCCAGATAGGGGACGTATCAGATATTAAACTGATAAGAACAGATTTTTTTTTTTTTTTTTTTTTTATATCTAAAGCCGAGGAACGTGCTTTCGATTCACCCAAAGTGCAAGAAAAAGTGCAACGTGTTACACTAAAAAAAAACGTGCACAAAGGATGCGGTCTATCGCAAGCCCTTCTCCGATAGGAGAGAGGCCCCCCAACAAACCTTACCCTTCGCCTCCGGACCAAAAGGTACCTGCGAGGTTCCAGGTTCGATGTCCCTTTTCGCCGAAGCTACTAGGGGACCACAAATGCTCCCGGCATCCCCCTTGGCGTTGGCCAAGGTATCTGCCCGCAGAGCCGATTACGGTAGGTACCCTGCCAAAGCAGGAGTACCCGGGGTGTTTGCAGGGAGGTGCGGAACCTAATGGCCACACACACCTCCCCCTAGACCGCCAGGAGGGACACCCAGAAGGGCTACCGCATCCTGACAAATCCTGTGAACACACAACACGCAAAAAGTGACACAGTGAGACAAAAAAGAAATAAATAAGTGAATGTGTGCAGATATACTGCCCGGACATCCGGCCGGATCTATAAAAATTTCTCTGATCCTAGCCAGAAGGCCGGGAATCAAGAGGTGAGTGCCACAAGGTGAAGAGATTATGGTGCCCGTGCTTCAACTCAGTGAGTCTATTCTCCCAGTGAGTTTCGGCACCTCGGGGTCCACCACTCCCCGAGGCACAAAAGTACCTCGGCTCTAGACCCTCTCAGCCTCATGGCGAGACCCGGAGGGAACAGGTCACATCGGGGCAGCCGTCGAGCTGATTCCTCAGAACCAGCCCCGGAAAGCCCTGGTACACCTGCATCCTCCATGCAGCACCCATCCCCACCAGCATGAAAACTGATAAGAACAGATACTACACTTGATCTTAGCCAAAAGGCCGAGAAGCGATAAACCGTGAAAGGGGCGGGCCCAACAAGGTGCCCTTCATGGGCACTATCACTGCTTGCTGTCAGGGAGGCTGCCAGACAATTTTCCATGCACACTCTGGGCTGGGGGGCAGTCAACCACCAGTACACACAGCAGAACCTAAACCCATACCATTATTGCTAAGCAGCAAGACAGGGGCCCATTGCACTCCCACGGGGCCTTTTTAAATGCAATCCATAACCCGGATTTGCCAGGAACCCTTCTTACTCCTCCTACTTGCATGTGACACTGGGCTTAGGATCTGCATAGGAAACACACACACAAGCACACACCTACCTTTGTTGCCTGCAGATGCCTCCTTGGCTGTCCCCAAACGGTATCAAACCAACACCCACGGGAAGCTGTAAGCATAGAGGACATGCCTGCACCCCATTGGACTTACCTGTGTGGGTTAAACCCGGGTTATTTGACAACCTATGGCGGTGATGGTTCTGCTCAGGCAGAGCAGTGCTGATGCTCCTCATAAAGCTGTCGCTGCTGTGAAGGGTTCTAGGTGACATCACAAATCCCTATGGTTACATACACAACAAAGCTGGGTTGTTGTTGTTTACACTCTGCAAGGCCTGTGGAAGTGAGTGACATCATAGCACTGTAGTTCTGAGGGTTCTAGATGGATGCAACAATCTCCTGTTGCTTCTATGAAGGCCATATAGACGACATCACCAAACAGCTCCCATAGTCACATACACAGCAAAGGAGAGATGTTGTTTACACCTAGTGATGTCAGTGGTATTGAGTGACATCACAGCACAGTGCTAAGGCTCCTGGGCCTGGACACAGCAGCGGCTGCAATATCTCAACGGAGAATACGTTTATATATATGTGTGTGTGTGCGCGTATATATATATATATATATATATATATATTATATTTCTCCGCCGAAATCACTTTTAAACCCATTTCCACCTTTTTTTCCCTTCTCTTCCTCTTACTTTTTTTTCACGTTTTTTTTACGTTTTTCTCCTTTTCGCCTCTTTTCTGGGCGTATTCTTCTTCCTTTTCTTCTTTTTTTTCGTCTAATGCATACCCCATCAGTGCAGCAATGCTTATTCAATACCGCCAGCAGATGGAGACACTGGGGGATAATTTTCTAAGGATTTATACTGATTTTTCCTGTCTGAATTTGTCGCACAGAAAGTTGCAGGCCAAATATGTGTGACATTTCTGCGACTTTAGCTTCTAGAGCATTTTTACAACATTATACATAGGTGCTGAATACATAAAAAGCGACTGTTCAGCGACAGACAAGTCGCATCGGCTGAAAGTAGGCCAGAATGTCAGTCCATGTTGGAGCAGGTTTAGATACAGTCTAAAGTATAGATCTCAAAGTCTGTGCACAGAATTTAGCAAGGGCCTCGCCACCTTCTGATGCATCAGGTAGGTGCACAATAGCATAGCCTAACCCTCTGTACTTTGGTCTATATTGATGCGGGACATAGACAGCCAGCTGATGACCAATCCATTAGTGCAATGGATGGCTGGAAGCATTTTGTCTTTGCCTTTGCAATACCACAGAAGCAATGCATGGTCAATGTACAGCAATGACACACCTGTGTGAACAGCCAGGAGACCCCCCCCCCCCCCATGTTATGTTACATAGTTACATAGTTAGTACGGTCGAAAAAAGACATATGTCCATCAAGTTCAACCAGGGAATTAAGGGGTAGGGGTGTGGCGCGATATTGGGGAAGGGATGAGATTTTATATTTCTTCATAAGCATTAATCTTATTTTGTCAATTAGGAACATTCAGCACCCACCCGCTATCAAGGCAGCTGCCTATCATGTCATGCCCTACCTGCACAGGTGTGCTGCTACTCAAATGATCCAATTAAGGAGGCCATTTAGTCAGCAGCAGCAGAAGTCCTGTGCCTGGACGCTCCAACAGCGGCCAGACCACAAGCAGAAGCAGAAGCAGCAGAAGCAGCAGCAGCAGCACCACCTTTTGTTTTTTGGCTGCAGCAGCAGCAAGGCCCACAGGGCTGGCTAGCTGGCTAGCCAGCAAGCAGGTAGCAATGAAAGTAGGAATCTTTCTTTTTAACCCTGTAAGGGGGTGGTGCACTGTACCCGAAGATACTGCCATATCGGGTCAATGCATAGGGCGACGGAAGCAAGCTTCGAAATCGGCCCCCGTTCTCAAAAATCCATTTAATATATGGTCCCCCAGATAGGGGACGTATCAGATATTAAACTGATAAGAACAGATACTACACTTGATCTTAGCCAAAAGGCCGAGAAGCGATAACCGTGAAAGGGGGCGGGCCCAACAAGGTGCCCTTCATGGGGCACTATCACTGCTTGCTGTCAGGGAGGCTGCCAGACAATTTTCATGCACACTCTGGGCTGGGGGGCAGTCAACCACCAGTACACACAGCAGAACCTAAACCCATACCATTATTGCTAAGCAGCAAGACAGGGGCCCATTGCACTCCCACGGGGCCTTTTTAAATGCAATCCATAACCCGGATTTGCCAAGGAAACCCTTCTTACTCCCTCCTACTTGCATGTGACACTGGGCTTAGGATCTGCATAGGAAACACACACACAAGCACACACCTACCTTTGTTGCCTGCAGATGCCTCCTTGGCTGTCCCCAAACGGTATCAAACCAACACCCACGGGAAGGCTGTAAGCATAGAGGACATGCCTGCACCCCATTGGACTTACCTGTGTGGGTTAAACCCGGGTTATTTGACAACCTATGGCGGTGATGGTTCTGCTCAGGCAGAGCTGTGCTGATGCTCCTCATAAAGCTGTCGCTGCTGTGAAGGTTCTAGGTGACATCACAAATCCCTATGGTTACATACACAACAAAGCTGGGTTGTTGTTGTTTACACTCTGCAAGGCCTGTGGAAGTGAGTGACCATCATAGCACTGTAGTTCTGAGGGTTCTAGATGGATGCAACAATCTCCTGTTGCTTCTATGAAGGCCATAATAGACGACATCACCAAACAGCTCCATAGTCACATACACAGCAAAGGAGAGATGTTGTTTACACCTAGTGATGTCAGTGGTATTGAGTGACATCACAGCACAGTGCTAAGGCTCCTGGGCCTGGACACAGCAGCGGCTGCAATATCTCAACGGAGAATACGTTTATATATATATGTGTTTGTGTGCGCGTATATATATATATATATATATATTATATATATATATATTCTCCGCCGAAATCACTTTTAAACCCATTTCCACCTTTTTTTCCCTTCTCTTCCTCTTACTTTTTTTTCACGTTTTTTTTACGTTTTTCTCCTTTTCACCTCTTTTCTGGGCGTATTATTCTTCTTTTTCTTCTTTTTTTTTCGTCTAATGCATACCCCATCAGTGCAGCAATGCTTATTCAATACCGCCAGCAGATGGAGACACTGGGGGATAGTTTTCTAAGGATTTATACTGATTTTTCCTGTCTGAATTTGTCGCACAGAAAGTTGCAGGCCAAATATGTGTGACATTTCTGCGACTTTTAGCTTCTAGAGCATTTTTACAACATTATACATAGGTGCTGAATACATAAAAAGCGACTGTTCAGCGACAGACAAGTCGCATACGGCTGAAAGTAGGCCAGAATGTCAGTCCATGTTGGAGCAGGTTTAGATACAGTCTAAAGTATAGATCTCAAAGTCTGTGCACAGAATTTAGCAAGGGCCTCGCACCTTCTGATGCATCAGGTAGGTGCACAATAGCATAGCCTAACCCTCTGTACTTTGGTCTATATTGATGCGGGACATAGACAGCCAGCTGATGACCAATCCATTAGTGCAAGGATGGCTGGAAGCATTTGTCTTTGCCTTTGCAATACCACAGAAGCAATGCATGGTCAATGTACAGCAATGACACACCTGTGTGAACAGCCAGGAGACCCCCCCCCCCCCCCATGTTATGTTACATAGTTACATAGTTAGTACGGTCGAAAAAAGACATATGTCCATCAAGTTCAACCAGGGAATTAAGGGGTAGGGGTGTGGCGCGATATTGGGGAAGGGATGAGATTTTATATTTCTTCATAAGCATTAATCTTATTTTGTCAATTAGGAACATTCAGCACCCACCCGCTATCAAGGCAGCTGCCTATCATGTCATGCCCTACCTGCACAGGTGTGCTGGCTACTCAAATGATCCAATTAAGGAGGCCATTTAGTCAGCAGCAGCAGAAGTCCTGTGCCTGGACGCTCCAACAGCGGCCAGACACAAGCAGAAGCAGAAGCAGCAGAAGCAGCAGCAGCACCACCTTTTGTTTTTTGGCTGCAGCAGCAGCAAGGCCCACAGGGCTGGCTAGCTGGCTAGCCAGCAAGCAGGTAGCAATGAAAGTAGGAATCTTTCTTTTTAACCCTGTAAGGGGGTGGTGCACTGTACCCGAAGATACTGCCATATCGGGTCAATGCATAGGGCGACGGAAGCAAGCTTCGAAATCGGCCCCCGTTCTCAAAAATCCATTTAATATATGGTCCCCAGATAGGGGACGTATCAGATATTAAACTGATAAGAACAGATACTACACTTGATCTTAGCCAAAAGGCCGAGAAGCGATAACCGTGAAAGGGGCGGGCCCAACAAGGTGCCCTTCATGGGCACTATCACTGCTTGCTGTCAGGGAGGCTGCCAGACAATTTTCCATGCACACTCTGGGCTGGGGGGCAGTCAACCACCAGTACACACAGCAGAACCTAAACCCATACCATTATTGCTAAGCAGCAAGACAGGGGCCCATTGCACTCCCACGGGGCCTTTTTAAATGCAATCCATAACCCGGATTTGCCAGGAACCCTTCTTACTCCTCCTACTTGCATGTGACACTGGGCTTAGGATCTGCATAGGAAGCACACACACAAGCACACACCTACCTTTGTTGCCTGCAGATGCCTCCTTGGCTGTCCCCAAACGGTATCAAACCAACACCCACGGGAAGCTGTAAGCATAGAGGACATGCCTGCACCCCATTGGACTTACCTGTGTGGGTTAAACCCGGGTTATTTGACAACCTATGGCGGTGATGGTTCTGCTCAGGCAGAGCAGTGCTGATGCTCCTCATAAAGCTGTCGCTGCTGTGAAGGTTCTAGGTGACATCACAAATCCCTATGGTTACATACACAACAAAGCTGGGTTGTTGTTGTTTACACTCTGCAAGGCCTGTGGAAGTGAGTGACATCATAGCACTGTAGTTCTGAGGGTTCTAGATGGATGCAACAATCTCCTGTTGCTTCTATGAAGGCCATAATAGACGACATCACCAAACAGCTCCATAGTCACATACACAGCAAAGGAGAGATGTTGTTTACACCTAGTGATGTCAGTGGTATTGAGTGACATCACAGCACAGTGCTAAGGCTCCTGGGCCTGGACACAGCAGCGGCTGCAATATCTCAACGGAGAATATGTTTATATATATATGTGTGTGTGTGCGCGTATATATATATATATATATATATATATATATATTTCTCCGCCGAAATCACTTTTAAACCCATTTCCACCTTTTTTTCCCTTCTCTTCCTCTTACTTTTTTTTCACGTTTTTTTACGTTTTTCTCCTTTTCGCCTCTTTTCTGGGCGTATTATTCTTCTTTTTCTTCTTTTTTTTCGTCTAATGCATACCCCATCAGTGCAGCAATGCTTATTCAATACCGCCAGCAGATGGAGACACTGGGGGATAATTTTCTAAGGATTTATACTGATTTTTCCTGTCTGAATTTGTCGCACAGAAAGTTGCAGGCCAAATATGTGTGACATTTCTGCGACTTTAGCTTCTAGAGCATTTTTACAACATTATACATAGGTGCTGAATACATAAAAAGCGACTGTTCAGCGACAGACAAGTCGCATCGGCTGAAAGTAGGCCAGAATGTCAGTCCATGTTGGAGCAGGTTTAGATACAGTCTAAAGTATAGATCTCAAAGTCTGTGCACAGAATTTAGCAAGGGCCTCGCACCTTCTGATGCATCAGGTAGGTGCACAATAGCATAGCCTAACCCTCTGTACTTTGGTCTATATTGATGCGGGACATAGACAGCCAGCTGATGACCAATCCATTAGTGCAATGGATGGCTGGAAGCATTTGTCTTTGCCTTTGCAATACCACAGAAGCAATGCATGGTCAATGTACAGCAATGACACACCTGTGTGAACAGCCAGGAGACCCCCCCCCCCCCCCCATGTTATGTTACATAGTTACATAGTTAGTACGGTCGAAAAAAGACATATGTCCATCAAGTTCAACCAGGGAATTAAGGGGTAGGGGTGTGGCGCGATATTGGGGAAGGGATGAGATTTTATATTTCTTCATAAGCATTAATCTTATTTTGTCAATTAGGAACATTCAGCACCCACCCGCTATCAAGGCAGCTGCCTATCATGTCATGTCCTACCTGCACAGGTGTGCTGGCTACTCAAATGATCCAATTAAGGAGGCCATTTAGTCAGCAGCAGCAGAAGTCCTGTGCCTGGACGCTCCAACAGCGGCCAGACACAAGCAGAAGCAGAAGCAGCAGCAGCACCACCTTTTGTTTTTTGGCTGCAGCAGCAGCAAGGCCCACAGGGCTGGCTAGCTGGCTAGCCAGCAAGCAGGTAGCAATGAAAGTAGGAATCTTTCTTTTTAACCCTGTAAGGGGGTGGTGCACTGTACCCGAAGATACTGCCATATCGGGTCAATGCATAGGGCGACGGAAGCAAGCTTCGAAATCGGCCCCCGTTCTCAAAAATCCATTTAATATATGGTCCCCAGATAGGGGACGTATCAGATATTAAACTGATAAGAACAGATACTACACTTGATCTTAGCCAAAAGGCCGAGAAGCGATAACCGTGAAAGGGGCGGGCCCAACAAGGTGCCCTTCATGGGCACTATCACTGCTTGCTGTCAGGGAGGCTGCCAGACAATTTTCCATGCACACTCTGGGCTGGGGGGCAGTCAACCACCAGTACACACAGCAGAACCTAAACCCATACCATTATTGCTAAGCAGCAAGACAGGGGCCCATTGCACTCCCACGGGGCCTTTTTAAATGCAATCCATAACCCGGATTTGCCAGGAACCCTTCTTACTCCTCCTACTTGCATGTGACACTGGGCTTAGGATCTGCATAGGAAACACACACACAAGCACACACCTACCTTTGTTGCCTGCAGATGCCTCCTTGGCTGTCCCCAAACGGTATCAAACCAACACCCACGGGAAGCTGTAAGCATAGAGGACATGCCTGCACCCCATTGGACTTACCTGTGTGGGTTAAACCCGGGTTATTTGACAACCTATGGCGGTGATGGTTCTGCTCAGGCAGAGCAGTGCTGATGCTCCTCATAAAGCTGTCGCTGCTGTGAAGGTTCTAGGTGACATCACAAATCCCTATGGTTACATACACAACAAAGCTGGGTTGTTGTTGTTTACACTCTGCAAGGCCTGTGGAAGTGAGTGACATCATAGCACTGTAGTTCTGAGGGTTCTAGATGGATGCAACAATCTCCTGTTGCTTCTATGAAGGCCATAATAGACGACATCACCAAACAGCTCCATAGTCACATACACAGCAAAGGAGAGATGTTGTTTACACCTAGTGATGTCAGTGGTATTGAGTGACATCACAGCACAGTGCTAAGGCTCCTGGGCCTGGACACAGCAGCGGCTGCAATATCTCAACGGAGAATACGTTTATATATATGTGTGTGTGTGCGCGTATATATATATATATATATATATATATATATATATATATATATTTCTCCGCCGAAATCACTTTTAAACCCATTTCCACCTTTTCTTCCCTTCTCTTCCTCTTACTTTTTTTTCACGTTTTTTTACGTTTTTCTCCTTTTCGCCTCTTTTCTGGGCGTATTATTCTTCTTTTTCTTCTTTTTTTTCGTCTAATGCATACCCCATCAGTGCAGCAATGCTTATTCAATACCGCCAGCAGATGGAGACACTGGGGGATAATTTTCTAAGGATTTATACTGATTTTTCCTGTCTGAATTTGTCGCACAGAAAGTTGCAGGCCAAATATGTGTGACATTTCTGCGACTTTAGCTTCTAGAGCATTTTTACAACATTATACATAGGTGCTGAATACATAAAAAGCGACTGTTCAGCGACAGACAAGTCGCATCGGCTGAAAGTAGGCCAGAATGTCAGTCCATGTTGGAGCAGGTTTAGATACAGTCTAAAGTATAGATCTCAAAGTCTGTGCACAGAATTTAGCAAGGGCCTCGCACCTTCTGATGCATCAGGTAGGTGCACAATAGCATAGCCTAACCCTCTGTACTTTGGTCTATATTGATGCGGGACATAGACAGCCAGCTGATGACCAATCCATTAGTGCAATGGATGGCTGGAAGCATTTGTCTTTGCCTTTGCAATACCACAGAAGCAATGCATGGTCAATGTACAGCAATGACACACCTGTGTGAACAGCCAGGAGACCCCCCCCCCCCCCCATGTTATGTTACATAGTTACATAGTTAGTACGGTCGAAAAAAGACATATGTCCATCAAGTTCAACCAGGGAATTAAGGGGTAGGGGTGTGGCGCGATATTGGGGAAGGGATGAGGAACATTCAGCACCCACCCGCTATCAAGGCAGCTGCCTATCATGTCATGCCCTACCTGCACAGGTGTGCTGGCTACTCAAATGATCCAATTAAGGAGGCCATTTAGTCAGCAGCAGCAGAAGTCCTGTGCCTGGACGCTCCAACAGCGGCCAGACACAAGCAGAAGCAGAAGCAGCAGAAGCAGCAGCAGCACCACCTTTTGTTTTTTGGCTGCAGCAGCAGCAAGGCCCACAGGGCTGGCTAGCTGGCTAGCCAGCAAGCAGGTAGCAATGAAAGTAGGAATCTTTCTTTTTAACCCTGTAAGGGGGTGGTGCACTGTACCCGAAGATACTGCCATATCGGGTCAATGCATAGGGCGACGGAAGCAAGCTTCGAAATCGGCCCCCGTTCTCAAAAATCCATTTAATATATGGTCCCCAGATAGGGGACGTATCAGATATTAAACTGATAAGAACAGATACTACACTTGATCTTAGCCAAAAGGCCGAGAAGCGATAACCGTGAAAGGGGCGGGCCCAACAAGGTGCCCTTCATGGGCACTATCACTGCTTGCTGTCAGGGAGGCTGCCAGACAATTTTCCATGCACACTCTGGGCTGGGGGGCAGTCAACCACCAGTACACACAGCAGAACCTAAACCCATACCATTATTGCTAAGCAGCAAGACAGGGGCCCATTGCACTCCCACGGGGCCTTTTTAAATGCAATCCATAACCCGGATTTGCCAGGAACCCTTCTTACTCCTCCTACTTGCATGTGACACTGGGCTTAGGATCTGCATAGGAAACACACACACAAGCACACACCTACCTTTGTTGCCTGCAGATGCCTCCTTGGCTGTCCCCAAACGGTATCAAACCAACACCCACGGGAAGCTGTAAGCATAGAGGACATGCCTGCACCCCATTGGACTTACCTGTGTGGGTTAAACCCGGGTTATTTGACAACCTATGGCGGTGATGGTTCTGCTCAGGCAGAGCAGTGCTGATGCTCCTCATAAAGCTGTCGCTGCTGTGAAGGTTCTAGGTGACATCACAAATCCCTATGGTTACATACACAACAAAGCTGGGTTGTTGTTGTTTACACTCTGCAAGGCCTGTGGAAGTGAGTGACATCATAGCACTGTAGTTCTGAGGGTTCTAGATGGATGCAACAATCTCCTGTTGCTTCTATGAAGGCCATAATAGACGACATCACCAAACAGCTCCATAGTCACATACACAGCAAAGGAGAGATGTTGTTTACACCTAGTGATGTCAGTGGTATTGAGTGACATCACAGCACAGTGCTAAGGCTCCTGGGCCTGGACACAGCAGCGGCTGCAATATCTCAACGGAGAATACGTTTATATATATGTGTGTGTGTGCGCGTATATATATATATATATATATATATATATATATATATATATATTTCTCCGCCGAAATCACTTTTAAACCCATTTCCACCTTTTTTTCCCTTCTCTTCCTCTTACTTTTTTTTCAAGTTTTTTTACGTTTTTCTCCTTTTCGCCTCTTTTCTGGGCGTATTATTCTTCTTTTTCTTCTTTTTTTTCGTCTAATGCATACCCCATCAGTGCAGCAATGCTTATTCAATACCGCCAGCAGATGGAGACACTGGGGGATAATTTTCTAAGGATTTATACTGATTTTTCCTGTCTGAATTTGTCGCACAGAAAGTTGCAGGCCAAATATGTGTGACATTTCTGCGACTTTAAATTCTAGAGCATTTTTACAACATTATACATAGGTGCTGAATACATAAAAAGCGACTGTTCAGCGACAGACAAGTCGCATCGGCTGAAAGTAGGCCAGAATGTCAGTCCATGTTGGAGCAGGTTTAGATACAGTCTAAAGTATAGATCTCAAAGTCTGTGCACAGAATTTAGCAAGGGCCTCGCACCTTCTGATGCATCAGGTAGGTGCACAATAGCATAGCCTAACCCTCTGTACTTTGGTCTATATTGATGCGGGACATAGACAGCCAGCTGATGACCAATCCATTAGTGCAATGGATGGCTGGAAGCATTTGTCTTTGCCTTTGCAATACCACAGAAGCAATGCATGGTCAATGTACAGCAATGACACACCTGTGTGAACAGCCAGGAGACCCCCCCCCCCCCCCATGTTATGTTACATAGTTACATAGTTAGTACGGTCGAAAAAAGACATATGTCCATCAAGTTCAACCAGGGAATTAAGGGGTAGGGGTGTGGCGCGATATTGGGGAAGGGATGAGATTTTATATTTCTTCATAAGCATTAATCTTATTTTGTCAATTAGGAACATTCAGCACCCACCCGCTATCAAGGCAGCTGCCTATCATGTCATGCCCTACCTGCACAGGTGTGCTGGCTACTCAAATGATCCAATTAAGGAGGCCATTTAGTCAGCAGCAGCAGAAGTCCTGTGCCTGGACGCTCCAACAGCGGCCAGACACAAGCAGAAGCAGAAGCAGCAGAAGCAGCAGCAGCACCACCTTTTGTTTTTTGGCTGCAGCAGCAGCAAGGCCCACAGGGCTGGCTAGCTGGCTAGCCAGCAAGCAGGTAGCAATGAAAGTAGGAATCTTTCTTTTTAACCCTGTAAGGGGGTGGTGCACTGTACCCGAAGATACTGCCATATCGGGTCAATGCATAGGGCGACGGAAGCAAGCTTCGAAATCGGCCCCCGTTCTCAAAAATCCATTTAATATATGGTCCCCAGATAGGGGACGTATCAGATATTAAACTGATAAGAACAGATACTACACTTGATCTTAGCCAAAAGGCCGAGAAGCGATAACCGTGAAAGGGGCGGGCCCAACAAGGTGCCCTTCATGGGCACTATCACTGCTTGCTGTCAGGGAGGCTGCCAGACAATTTTCCATGCACACTCTGGGCTGGGGGGCAGTCAACCACCAGTACACACAGCAGAACCTAAACCCATACCATTATTGCTAAGCAGCAAGACAGGGGCCCATTGCACTCCCACGGGGCCTTTTTAAATGCAATCCATAACCCGGATTTGCCAGGAACCCTTCTTACTCCTCCTACTTGCATGTGACACTGGGCTTAGGATCTGCATAGGAAACACACACACAAGCACACACCTACCTTTGTTGCCTGCAGATGCCTCCTTGGCTGTCCCCAAACGGTATCAAACCAACACCCACGGGAAGCTGTAAGCATAGAGGACATGCCTGCACCCCATTGGACTTACCTGTGTGGGTTAAACCCGGGTTATTTGACAACCTATGGCGGTGATGGTTCTGCTCAGGCAGAGCAGTGCTGATGCTCCTCATAAAGCTGTCGCTGCTGTGAAGGTTCTAGGTGACATCACAAATCCCTATGGTTACATACACAACAAAGCTGGGTTGTTGTTGTTTACACTCTGCAAGGCCTGTGGAAGTGAGTGACATCATAGCACTGTAGTTCTGAGGGTTCTAGATGGATGCAACAATCTCCTGTTGCTTCTATGAAGGCCATAATAGACGACATCACCAAACAGCTCCATAGTCACATACACAGCAAAGGAGAGATGTTGTTTACACCTAGTGATGTCAGTGGTATTGAGTGACATCACAGCACAGTGCTAAGGCTCCTGGGCCTGGACACAGCAGCGGCTGCAATATCTCAACGGAGAATACGTTTATATATATGTGTGTGTGTGCGCGTATATATATATATATATATATATATATATATATATATATATATTTCTCCGCCGAAATCACTTTTAAACCCATTTCCACCTTTTCTTCCCTTCTCTTCCTCTTACTTTTTTTTCACGTTTTTTTACGTTTTTCTCCTTTTCGCCTCTTTTCTGGGCGTATTATTCTTCTTTTTCTTCTTTTTTTTCGTCTAATGCATACCCCATCAGTGCAGCAATGCTTATTCAATACCGCCAGCAGATGGAGACACTGGGGGATAATTTTCTAAGGATTTATACTGATTTTTCCTGTCTGAATTTGTCGCACAGAAAGTTGCAGGCCAAATATGTGTGACATTTCTGCGACTTTAGCTTCTAGAGCATTTTTACAACATTATACATAGGTGCTGAATACATAAAAAGCGACTGTTCAGCGACAGACAAGTCGCATCGGCTGAAAGTAGGCCAGAATGTCAGTCCATGTTGGAGCAGGTTTAGATACAGTCTAAAGTATAGATCTCAAAGTCTGTGCACAGAATTTAGCAAGGGCCTCGCACCTTCTGATGCATCAGGTAGGTGCACAATAGCATAGCCTAACCCTCTGTACTTTGGTCTATATTGATGCGGGACATAGACAGCCAGCTGATGACCAATCCATTAGTGCAATGGATGGCTGGAAGCATTTGTCTTTGCCTTTGCAATACCACAGAAGCAATGCATGGTCAATGTACAGCAATGACACACCTGTGTGAACAGCCAGGAGACCCCCCCCCCCCCCATGTTATGTTACATAGTTACATAGTTAGTACGGTCGAAAAAAGACATATGTCCATCAAGTTCAACCAGGGAATTAAGGGGTAGGGGTGTGGCGCGATATTGGGGAAGGGATGAGATTTTATATTTCTTCATAAGCATTAATCTTATTTTGTCAATTAGGAACATTCAGCACCCACCCGCTATCAAGGCAGCTGCCTATCATGTCATGCCCTACCTGCACAGGTGTGCTGGCTACTCAAATGATCCAATTAAGGAGGCCATTTAGTCAGCAGCAGCAGAAGTCCTGTGCCTGGACGCTCCAACAGCGGCCAGACACAAGCAGAAGCAGAAGCAGCAGAAGCAGCAGCAGCACCACCTTTTGTTTTTTGGCTGCAGCAGCAGCAAGGCCCACAGGGCTGGCTAGCTGGCTAGCCAGCAAGCAGGTAGCAATGAAAGTAGGAATCTTTCTTTTTAACCCTGTAAGGGGGTGGTGCACTGTACCCGAAGATACTGCCATATCGGGTCAATGCATAGGGCGACGGAAACAAGCTTCGAAATCGGCCCCCGTTCTCAAAAATCCATTTAATATATGGTCCCCAGATAGGGGACGTATCAGATATTAAACTGATAAGAACAGATACTACACTTGATCTTAGCCAAAAGGCCGAGAAGCGATAACCGTGAAAGGGGCGGGCCCAACAAGGTGCCCTTCATGGGCACTATCACTGCTTGCTGTCAGGGAGGCTGCCAGACAATTTTCCATGCACACTCTGGGCTGGGGGGCAGTCAACCACCAGTACACACAGCAGAACCTAAACCCATACCATTATTGCTAAGCAGCAAGACAGGGGCCCATTGCACTCCCACGGGGCCTTTTTAAATGCAATCCATAACCCGGATTTGCCAGGAACCCTTCTTACTCCTCCTACTTGCATGTGACACTGGGCTTAGGATCTGCATAGGAAACACACACACAAGCACACACCTACCTTTGTTGCCTGCAGATGCCTCCTTGGCTGTCCCCAAACGGTATCAAACCAACACCCACGGGAAGCTGTAAGCATAGAGGACATGCCTGCACCCCATTGGACTTACCTGTGTGGGTTAAACCCGGGTTATTTGACAACCTATGGCGGTGATGGTTCTGCTCAGGCAGAGCAGTGCTGATGCTCCTCATAAAGCTGTCGCTGCTGTGAAGGTTCTAGGTGACATCACAAATCCCTATGGTTACATACACAACAAAGCTGGGTTGTTGTTGTTAACACTCTGCAAGGCCTGTGGAAGTGAGTGACATCATAGCACTGTAGTTCTGAGGGTTCTAGATGGATGCAACAATCTCCTGTTGCTTCTATGAAGGCCATAATAGACGACATCACCAAACAGCTCCATAGTCACATACACAGCAAAGGAGAGATGTTGTTTACACCTAGTGATGTCAGTGGTATTGAGTGACATCACAGCACAGTGCTAAGGCTCCTGGGCCTGGACACAGCAGCGGCTGCAATATCTCAACGGAGAATACGTTTATATATATGTGTGTGTGTGCGCATATATATATATATATATATATATATATATATATATATATTTCTCCGCCGAAATCACTTTTAAACCCATTTCCACCTTTTTTTCCCTTCTCTTCCTCTTACTTTTTTTTCACGTTTTTTTACGTTTTTCTCCTTTTCGCCTCTTTTCTGGGCGTATTATTCTTCTTTTTCTTCTTTTTTTTCGTCTAATGCATACCCCATCAGTGCAGCAATGCTTATTCAATACCGCCAGCAGATGGAGACACTGGGGGATAATTTTCTAAGGATTTATACTGATTTTTCCTGTCTGAATTTGTCGCACAGAAAGTTGCAGGCCAAATATGTGTGACATTTCTGCGACTTTAGCTTCTAGAGCATTTTTACAACATTATACATAGGTGCTGAATACATAAAAAGCGACTGTTCAGCGACAGACAAGTCGCATCGGCTGAAAGTAGGCCAGAATGTCAGTCCATGTTGGAGCAGGTTTAGATACAGTCTAAAGTATAGATCTCAAAGTCTGTGCACAGAATTTAGCAAGGGCCTCGCACCTTCTGATGCATCAGGTAGGTGCACAATAGCATAGCCTAACCCTCTGTACTTTGGTCTATATTGATGCGGGACATAGACAGCCAGCTGATGACCAATCCATTAGTGCAATGGATGGCTAGAAGCATTTGTCTTTGCCTTTGCAATACCACAGAAGCAATGCATGGTCAATGTACAGCAATGACACACCTGTGTGAACAGCCAGGAGACCCCCCCCCCCCATGTTATGTTACATAGTTACATAGTTAGTACGGTCGAAAAAAGACATATGTCCATCAAGTTCAACCAGGGAATTAAGGGGTAGGGGTGTGGCGCGATATTGGGGAAGGGATGAGATTTTATATTTCTTCATAAGCATTAATCTTATTTTGTCAATTAGGAACATTCAGCACCCACCCGCTATCAAGGCAGCTGCCTATCATGTCATGCCCTACCTGCACAGGTGTGCTGGCTACTCAAATGATCCAATTAAGGAGGCCATTTAGTCAGCAGCAGCAGAAGTCCTGTGCCTGGACGCTCCAACAGCGGCCAGACACAAGCAGAAGCAGAAGCAGCAGCAGCACCACCTTTTGTTTTTTGGCTGCAGCAGCAGCAAGGCCCACAGGGCTGGCTAGCTGGCTAGCCAGCAAGCAGGTAGCAATGAAAGTAGGAATCTTTCTTTTTAACCCTGTAAGGGGGTGGTGCACTGTACCCGAAGATACTGCCATATCGGGTCAATGCATAGGGCGACGGAAGCAAGCTTCGAAATCGGCCCCCGTTCTCAAAAATCCATTTAATATATGGTCCCCAGATAGGGGACGTATCAGATATTAAACTGATAAGAACAGATACTACACTTGATCTTAGCCAAAAGGCCGAGAAGCGATAACCGTGAAAGGGGCGGGCCCAACAAGGTGCCCTTCATGGGCACTATCACTGCTTGCTGTCAGGGAGGCTGCCAGACAATTTTCCATGCACACTCTGGGCTGGGGGGCAGTCAACCACCAGTACACACAGCAGAACCTAAACCCATACCATTATTGCTAAGCAGCAAGACAGGGGCCCATTGCACTCCCACGGGGCCTTTTTAAATGCAATCCATAACCCGGATTTGCCAGGAACCCTTCTTACTCCTCCTACTTGCATGTGACACTGGGCTTAGGATCTGCATAGGAAACACACACACAAGCACACACCTACCTTTGTTGCCTGCAGATGCCTCCTTGGCTGTCCCCAAACGGTATCAAACCAACACCCACGGGAAGCTGTAAGCATAGAGGACATGCCTGCACCCCATTGGACTTACCTGTGTGGGTTAAACCCGGGTTATTTGACAACCTATGGCGGTGATGGTTCTGCTCAGGCAGAGCAGTGCTGATGCTCCTCATAAAGCTGTCGCTGCTGTGAAGGTTCTAGGTGACATCACAAATCCCTATGGTTACATACACAACAAAGCTGGGTTGTTGTTGTTTACACTCTGCAAGGCCTGTGGAAGTGAGTGACATCATAGCACTGTAGTTCTGACGGTTCTAGATGGATGCAACAATCTCCTGTTGCTTCTATGAAGGCCATAATAGACGACATCACCAAACAGCTCCATAGTCACATACACAGCAAAGGAGAGATGTTGTTTACACCTAGTGATGTCAGTGGTATTGAGTGACATCACAGCACAGTGCTAAGGCTCCTGGGCCTGGACACAGCAGCGGCTGCAATATCTCAACGGAGAATACGTTTATATATATGTGTGTGTGTGCGCGTATATATATATATATATATATATATATATATATATATATATATTTCTCCGCCGAAATCACTTTTAAACCCATTTCCACCTTTTTTTCCCTTCTCTTCCTCTTACTTTTTTTTCACGTTTTTTTACGTTTTTCTCCTTTTCGCCTCTTTTCTGGGCGTATTATTCTTCTTTTTCTTCTTTTTTTTCGTCTAATGCATACCCCATCAGTGCAGCAATGCTTATTCAATACCGCCAGCAGATGGAGACACTGGGGGATAATTTTCTAAGGATTTATACTGATTTTTCCTGTCTGAATTTGTCGCACAGAAAGTTGCAGGCCAAATATGTGTGACATTTCTGCGACTTTAGCTTCTAGAGCATTTTTACAACATTATACATAGGTGCTGAATACATAAAAAGCGACTGTTCAGCGACAGACAAGTCGCATCGGCTGAAAGTAGGCCAGAATGTCAGTCCATGTTGGAGCAGGTTTAGATACAGTCTAAAGTATAGATCTCAAAGTCTGTGCACAGAATTTAGCAAGGGCCTCGCACCTTCTGATGCATCAGGTAGGTGCACAATAGCATAGCCTAACCCTCTGTACTTTGGTCTATATTGATGCGGGACATAGACAGCCAGCTGATGACCAATCCATTAGTGCAATGGATGCCTGGAAGCATTTGTCTTTGCCTTTGCAATACCACAGAAGCAATGCATGGTCAATGTACAGCAATGACACACCTGTGTGAACAGCCAGGAGACCCCCCCCCCCCCCATGTTATGTTACATAGTTAGTACGGTCGAAAAAAGACATATGTCCATCAAGTTCAACCAGGGAATTAAGGGGTAGGGGTGTGGCGCGATATTGGGGAAGGGATGAGATTTTATATTTCTTCATAAGCATTAATCTTATTTTGTCAATTAGGAACATTCAGCACCCACCCGCTATCAAGGCAGCTGCCTATCATGTCATGCCCTACCTGCACAGGTGTGCTGGCTACTCAAATGATCCAATTAAGGAGGCCATTTAGTCAGCAGCAGCAGAAGTCCTGTGCCTGGACGCTCCAACAGCGGCCAGACACAAGCAGAAGCAGAAGCAGCAGAAGCAGCAGCAGCACCACCTTTTGTTTTTTGGCTGCAGCAGCAGCAAGGCCCACAGGGCTGGCTAGCTGGCTAGCCAGCAAGCAGGTAGCAATGAAAGTAGGAATCTTTCTTTTTAACCCTGTAAGGGGGTGGTGCACTGTACCCGAAGATACTGCCATATCGGGTCAATGCATAGGGCGACGGAAGCAAGCTTCGAAATCGGCCCCCGTTCTCAAAAATCCATTTAATATATGGTCCCCAGATAGGGGACGTATCAGATATTAAACTGATAAGAATAGATACTACACTTGATCTTAGCCAAAAGGCCGAGAAGCGATAACCGTGAAAGGGGCGGGCCCAACAAGGTGCCCTTCATGGGCACTATCACTGCTTGCTGTCAGGGAGGCTGCCAGACAATTTTCCATGCACACTCTGGGCTGGGGGGCAGTCAACCACCAGTACACACAGCAGAACCTAAACCCATACCATTATTGCTAAGCAGCAAGACAGGGGCCCATTGCACTCCCACGGGGCCTTTTTAAATGCAATCCATAACCCGGATTTGCCAGGAACCCTTCTTACTCCTCCTACTTGCATGTGACACTGGGCTTAGGATCTGCATAGGAAACACACACACAAGCACACACCTACCTTTGTTGCCTGCAGATGCCTCCTTGGCTGTCCCCAAACGGTATCAAACCAACACCCACGGGAAGCTGTAAGCATAGAGGACATGCCTGCACCCCATTGGACTTACCTGTGTGGGTTAAACCCGGGTTATTTGACAACCTATGGCGGTGATGGTTCTGCTCAGGCAGAGCAGTGCTGATGCTCCTCATAAAGCTGTCGCTGCTGTGAAGGTTCTAGGTGACATCACAAATCCCTATGGTTACATACACAACAAAGCTGGGTTGTTGTTGTTTACACTCTGCAAGGCCTGTGGAAGTGAGTGACATCATAGCACTGTAGTTCTGAGGGTTCTAGATGGATGCAACAATCTCCTGTTGCTTCTATGAAGGCCATAATAGACGACATCACCAAACAGCTCCATAGTCACATACACAGCAAAGGAGAGATGTTGTTTACACCTAGTGATGTCAGTGGTATTGAGTGACATCACAGCACAGTGCTAAGGCTCCTGGGCCTGGACACAGCAGCGGCTGCAATATCTCAACGGAGAATACGTTTATATATATGTGTGTGTGTGCGCGTATATATATATATATATATATATATATATATATATATATTTCTCCGCCGAAATCACTTTTAAACCCATTTCCACCTTTTCTTCCCTTCTCTTCCTCTTACTTTTTTTTCACGTTTTTTTACGTTTTTCTCCTTTTCGCCTCTTTTCTGGGCGTATTATTCTTCTTTTTCTTCTTTTTTTTCGTCTAATGCATACCCCATCAGTGCAGCAATGCTTATTCAATACCGCCAGCAGATGGAGACACTGGGGGATAATTTTCTAAGGATTTATACTGATTTTTCCTGTCTGAATTTGTCGCACAGAAAGTTGCAGGCCAAATATGTGTGACATTTCTGCGACTTTAGCTTCTAGAGCATTTTTACAACATTATACATAGGTGCTGAATACATAAAAAGCGACTGTTCAGCGACAGACAAGTCGCATCGGCTGAAAGTAGGCCAGAATGTCAGTCCATGTTGGAGCAGGTTTTAGATACAGTCTAAAGTATAGATCTCAAAGTCTGTGCACAGAATTTAGCAAGGGCCTCGCACCTTCTGATGCATCAGGTAGGTGCACAATAGCATAGCCTAACCCTCTGTACTTTGGTCTATATTGATGCGGGACATAGACAGCCAGCTGATGACCAATCCATTAGTGCAATGGATGGCTGGAAGCATTTGTCTTTGCCTTTGCAATACCACAGAAGCAATGCATGGTCAATGTACAGCAATGACACACCTGTGTGAACAGCCAGGAGACCCCCCCCCCCCCCATGTTATGTTACATAGTTACATAGTTAGTACGGTCGAAAAAAGACATATGTCCATCAAGTTCAACCAGGGAATTAAGGGGTAGGGGTGTGGCGCGATATTGGGGAAGGGATGAGATTTTATATTTCTTCATAAGCATTAATCTTATTTTGTCAATTAGGAACATTCAGCACCCACCCGCTATCAAGGCAAGCTGCCTATCATGTCATGCCCTACCTGCACAGGTGTGCTGGCTACTCAAATGATCCAATTAAGGAGGCCATTTAGTCAGCAGCAGCAGAAGTCCTGTGCCTGGACGCTCCAACAGCGGCCAGACACAAGCAGAAGCAGAAGCAGCAGAAGCAGCAGCAGCACCACCTTTTGTTTTTTGGCTGCAGCAGCAGCAAGGCCCACAGGGCTGGCTAGCTGGCTAGCCAGCAAGCAGGTAGCAATGAAAGTAGGAATCTTTCTTTTTAACCCTGTAAGGGGGTGGTGCACTGTACCCGAAGATACTGCCATATCGGGTCAATGCATAGGGCGACGGAAACAAGCTTCGAAATCGGCCCCCGTTCTCAAAAATCCATTTAATATATGGTCCCCAGATAGGGGACGTATCAGATATTAAACTGATAAGAACAGATACTACACTTGATCTTAGCCAAAAGGCCGAGAAGCGATAACCGTGAAAGGGGCGGGCCCAACAAGGTGCCCTTCATGGGCACTATCACTGCTTGCTGTCAGGGAGGCTGCCAGACAATTTTCCATGCACACTCTGGGCTGGGGGGCAGTCAACCACCAGTACACACAGCAGAACCTAAACCCATACCATTATTGCTAAGCAGCAAGACAGGGGCCCATTGCACTCCCACGGGGCCTTTTTAAATGCAATCCATAACCCGGATTTGCCAGGAACCCTTCTTACTCCTCCTACTTGCATGTGACACTGGGCTTAGGATCTGCATAGGAAACACACACACAAGCACACACCTACCTTTGTTGCCTGCAGATGCCTCCTTGGCTGTCCCCAAACGGTATCAAACCAACACCCACGGGAAGCTGTAAGCATAGAGGACATGCCTGCACCCCATTGGACTTACCTGTGTGGGTTAAACCCGGGTTATTTGACAACCTATGGCGGTGATGGTTCTGCTCAGGCAGAGCAGTGCTGATGCTCCTCATAAAGCTGTCGCTGCTGTGAAGGTTCTAGGTGACATCACAAATCCCTATGGTTACATACACAACAAAGCTGGGTTGTTGTTGTTTACACTCTGCAAGGCCTGTGGAAGTGAGTGACATCATAGCACTGTAGTTCTGAGGGTTCTAGATGGATGCAACAATCTCCTGTTGCTTCTATGAAGGCCATAGACGACATCACCAAACAGCTCCATAGTCACATACACAGCAAAGGAGAGATGTTGTTTACACCTAGTGATGTCAGTGGTATTGAGTGACATCACAGCACAGTGCTAAGGCTCCTGGGCCTGGACACAGCAGCGGCTGCAATATCTCAACGGAGAATACGTTTATATATATGTGTGTGTGTGCGCATATATATATATATATATATATATATATATATATATATATATATATTTCTCCGCCGAAATCACTTTTAAACCCATTTCCACCTTTTTTTCCCTTCTCTTCCTCTTACTTTTTTTTCACGTTTTTTTACGTTTTTCTCCTTTTCGCCTCTTTTCTGGGCGTATTATTCTTCTTTTTCTTCTTTTTTTTCGTCTAATGCATACCCCATCAGTGCAGCAATGCTTATTCAATACCGCCAGCAGATGGAGACACTGGGGGATAATTTTCTAAGGATTTATACTGATTTTTCCTGTCTGAATTTGTCGCACAGAAAGTTGCAGGCCAAATATGTGTGACATTTCTGCGACTTTAGCTTCTAGAGCATTTTTACAACATTATACATAGGTGCTGAATACATAAAAAGCGACTGTTCAGCGACAGACAAGTCGCATCGGCTGAAAGTAGGCCAGAATGTCAGTCCATGTTGGAGCAGGTTTAGATACAGTCTAAAGTATAGATCTCAAAGTCTGTGCACAGAATTTAGCAAGGGCCTCGCACCTTCTGATGCATCAGGTAGGTGCACAATAGCATAGCCTAACCCTCTGTACTTTGGTCTATATTGATGCGGGACATAGACAGCCAGCTGATGACCAATCCATTAGTGCAATGGATGGCTAGAAGCATTTGTCTTTGCCTTTGCAATACCACAGAAGCAATGCATGGTCAATGTACAGCAATGACACACCTGTGTGAACAGCCAGGAGACCCCCCCCCCCCATGTTATGTTACATAGTTACATAGTTAGTACGGTCGAAAAAAGACATATGTCCATCAAGTTCAACCAGGGAATTAAGGGGTAGGGGTGTGGCGCGATATTGGGGAAGGGATGAGATTTTATATTTCTTCATAAGCATTAATCTTATTTTGTCAATTAGGAACATTCAGCACCCACCCGCTATCAAGGCAGCTGCCTATCATGTCATGCCCTACCTGCACAGGTGTGCTGGCTACTCAAATGATCCAATTAAGGAGGCCATTTAGTCAGCAGCAGCAGAAGTCCTGTGCCTGGACGCTCCAACAGCGGCCAGACACAAGCAGAAGCAGAAGCAGCAGCAGCACCACCTTTTGTTTTTTGGCTGCAGCAGCAGCAAGGCCCACAGGGCTGGCTAGCTGGCTAGCCAGCAAGCAGGTAGCAATGAAAGTAGGAATCTTTCTTTTTAACCCTGTAAGGGGGTGGTGCACTGTACCCGAAGATACTGCCATATCGGGTCAATGCATAGGGCGACGGAAGCAAGCTTCGAAATCGGCCCCCGTTCTCAAAAATCCATTTAATATATGGTCCCCAGATAGGGGACGTATCAGATATTAAACTGATAAGAACAGATACTACACTTGATCTTAGCCAAAAGGCCGAGAAGCGATAACCGTGAAAGGGGCGGGCCCAACAAGGTGCCCTTCATGGGCACTATCACTGCTTGCTGTCAGGGAGGCTGCCAGACAATTTTCCATGCACACTCTGGGCTGGGGGGCAGTCAACCACCAGTACACACAGCAGAACCTAAACCCATACCATTATTGCTAAGCAGCAAGACAGGGGCCCATTGCACTCCCACGGGGCCTTTTTAAATGCAATCCATAACCCGGATTTGCCAGGAACCCTTCTTACTCCTCCTACTTGCATGTGACACTGGGCTTAGGATCTGCATAGGAAACACACACACAAGCACACACCTACCTTTGTTGCCTGCAGATGCCTCCTTGGCTGTCCCCAAACGGTATCAAACCAACACCCACGGGAAGCTGTAAGCATAGAGGACATGCCTGCACCCCATTGGACTTACCTGTGTGGGTTAAACCCGGGTTATTTGACAACCTATGGCGGTGATGGTTCTGCTCAGGCAGAGCAGTGCTGATGCTCCTCATAAAGCTGTCGCTGCTGTGAAGGTTCTAGGTGACATCACAAATCCCTATGGTTACATACACAACAAAGCTGGGTTGTTGTTGTTTACACTCTGCAAGGCCTGTGGAAGTGAGTGACATCATAGCACTGTAGTTCTGACGGTTCTAGATGGATGCAACAATCTCCTGTTGCTTCTATGAAGGCCATAATAGACGACATCACCAAACAGCTCCATAGTCACATACACAGCAAAGGAGAGATGTTGTTTACACCTAGTGATGTCAGTGGTATTGAGTGACATCACAGCACAGTGCTAAGGCTCCTGGGCCTGGACACAGCAGCGGCTGCAATATCTCAACGGAGAATACGTTTATATATATGTGTGTGTGTGCGCGTATATATATATATATATATATATATATATATATATATATATATATATTTCTCCGCCGAAATCACTTTTAAACCCATTTCCACCTTTTTTTCCCTTCTCTTCCTCTTACTTTTTTTTCACGTTTTTTTACGTTTTTCTCCTTTTCGCCTCTTTTCTGGGCGTATTATTCTTCTTTTTCTTCTTTTTTTTCGTCTAATGCATACCCCATCAGTGCAGCAATGCTTATTCAATACCGCCAGCAGATGGAGACACTGGGGGATAATTTTCTAAGGATTTATACTGATTTTTCCTGTCTGAATTTGTCGCACAGAAAGTTGCAGGCCAAATATGTGTGACATTTCTGCGACTTTAGCTTCTAGAGCATTTTTACAACATTATACATAGGTGCTGAATACATAAAAAGCGACTGTTCAGCGACAGACAAGTCGCATCGGCTGAAAGTAGGCCAGAATGTCAGTCCATGTTGGAGCAGGTTTAGATACAGTCTAAAGTATAGATCTCAAAGTCTGTGCACAGAATTTAGCAAGGGCCTCGCACCTTCTGATGCATCAGGTAGGTGCACAATAGCATAGCCTAACCCTCTGTACTTTGGTCTATATTGATGCGGGACATAGACAGCCAGCTGATGACCAATCCATTAGTGCAATGGATGCCTGGAAGCATTTGTCTTTGCCTTTGCAATACCACAGAAGCAATGCATGGTCAATGTACAGCAATGACACACCTGTGTGAACAGCCAGGAGACCCCCCCCCCCCCCATGTTATGTTACATAGTTAGTGGTCGAAAAAAGACATATGTCCATCAAGTTCAACCAGGGAATTAAGGGGTAGGGGTGTGGCGCGATATTGGGGAAGGGATGAGATTTTATATTTCTTCATAAGCATTAATCTTATTTTGTCAATTAGGAACATTCAGCACCCACCCGCTATCAAGGCAGCTGCCTATCATGTCATGCCCTACCTGCACAGGTGTGCTGGCTACTCAAATGATCCAATTAAGGAGGCCATTTAGTCAGCAGCAGCAGAAGTCCTGTGCCTGGACGCTCCAACAGCGGCCAGACACAAGCAGAAGCAGAAGCAGCAGAAGCAGCAGCAGCACCACCTTTTGTTTTTTGGCTGCAGCAGCAGCAAGGCCCACAGGGCTGGCTAGCTGGCTAGCCAGCAAGCAGGTAGCAATGAAAGTAGGAATCTTTCTTTTTAACCCTGTAAGGGGGTGGTGCACTGTACCCGAAGATACTGCCATATCGGGTCAATGCATAGGGCGACGGAAGCAAGCTTCGAAATCGGCCCCCGTTCTCAAAAATTCATTTAATATATGGTCCCCAGATAGGGGACGTATCAGATATTAAACTGATAAGAATAGATACTACACTTGATCTTAGCCAAAAGGCCGAGAAGCGATAACCGTGAAAGGGGCGGGCCCAACAAGGTGCCCTTCATGGGCACTATCACTGCTTGCTGTCAGGGAGGCTGCCAGACAATTTTCCATGCACACTCTGGGCTGGGGGGCAGTCAACCACCAGTACACACAGCAGAACCTAAACCCATACCATTATTGCTAAGCAGCAAGACAGGGGCCCATTGCACTCCCACGGGGCCTTTTTAAATGCAATCCATAACCCGGATTTGCCAGGAACCCTTCTTACTCCTCCTACTTGCATGTGACACTGGGCTTAGGATCTGCATAGGAAACACACACACAAGCACACACCTACCTTTGTTGCCTGCAGATGCCTCCTTGGCTGTCCCCAAACGGTATCAAACCAACACCCACGGGAAGCTGTAAGCATAGAGGACATGCCTGCACCCCATTGGACTTACCTGTGTGGGTTAAACCCGGGTTATTTGACAACCTATGGCGGTGATGGTTCTGCTCAGGCAGAGCAGTGCTGATGCTCCTCATAAAGCTGTCGCTGCTGTGAAGGTTCTAGGTGACATCACAAATCCCTATGGTTACATACACAACAAAGCTGGGTTGTTGTTGTTTACACTCTGCAAGGCCTGTGGAAGTGAGTGACATCATAGCACTGTAGTTCTGAGGGTTCTAGATGGATGCAACAATCTCCTGTTGCTTCTATGAAGGCCATAATAGACGACATCACCAAACAGCTCCATAGTCACATACACAGCAAAGGAGAGATGTTGTTTACACCTAGTGATGTCAGTGGTATTGAGTGACATCACAGCACAGTGCTAAGGCTCCTGGGCCTGGACACAGCAGCGGCTGCAATATCTCAACGGAGAATACGTTTATATATATGTGTGTGTGTGCGCGTATATATATATATATATATATATATATATATATATATATATTTCTCCGCCGAAATCACTTTTAAACCCATTTCCACCTTTTTTTCCCTTCTCTTCCTCTTACTTTTTTTTCACGTTTTTTTACGTTTTTCTCCTTTTCGCCTCTTTTCTGGGCGTATTATTCTTCTTTTTCTTCTTTTTTTTCGTCTAATGCATACCCCATCAGTGCAGCAATGCTTATTCAATACCGCCAGCAGATGGAGACACTGGGGGATAATTTTCTAAGGATTTATACTGATTTTTCCTGTCTGAATTTGTCGCACAGAAAGTTGCAGGCCAAATATGTGTGACATTTCTGCGACTTTAGCTTCTAGAGCATTTTTACAACATTATACATAGGTGCTGAATACATAAAAAGCGACTGTTCAGCGACAGACAAGTCGCATCGGCTGAAAGTAGGCCAGAATGTCAGTCCATGTTGGAGCAGGTTTAGATACAGTCTAAAGTATAGATCTCAAAGTCTGTGCACAGAATTTAGCAAGGGCCTCGCACCTTCTGATGCATCAGGTAGGTGCACAATAGCATAGCCTAACCCTCTGTACTTTGGTCTATATTGATGCGGGACATAGACAGCCAGCTGATGACCAATCCATTAGTGCAATGGATGGCTGGAAGCATTTGTCTTTGCCTTTGCAATACCACAGAAGCAATGCATGGTCAATGTACAGCAATGACACACCTGTGTGAACAGCCAGGAGACCCCCCCCCCCCCCCATGTTATGTTACATAGTTAGTACGGTCGAAAAAAGACATATGTCCATCAAGTTCAACCAGGGAATTAAGGGGTAGGGGTGTGGCGCGATATTGGGGAAGGGATGAGATTTTATATTTCTTCATAAGCATTAATCTTATTTTGTCAATTAGGAACATTCAGCACCCACCCGCTATCAAGGCAGCTGCCTATCATGTCATGCCCTACCTGCACAGGTGTGCTGGCTACTCAAATGATCCAATTAAGGAGGCCATTTAGTCAGCAGCAGCAGAAGTCCTGTGCCTGGACGCTCCAACAGCGGCCAGACACAAGCAGAAGCAGAAGCAGCAGAAGCAGCAGCAGCACCACCTTTTGTTTTTTGGCTGCAGCAGCAGCAAGGCCCACAGGGCTGGCTAGCTGGCTAGCCAGCAAGCAGGTAGCAATGAAAGTAGGAATCTTTCTTTTTAACCCTGTAAGGGGGTGGTGCACTGTACCCGAAGATAC
The DNA here is from genome assembly GCF_029499605.1 of Hyla sarda. Lineage (NCBI taxonomy): Eukaryota > Metazoa > Chordata > Amphibia > Anura > Hylidae > Hyla > Hyla sarda. Next base: position 90,677 of record NW_026610519.1, read on the forward strand.
TGCCATATCGGGTCAATGCATAGGGCGACGGAAGCAAGCTTCGAAATCGGCCCCCGTTCTCAAAAATCCATTTAATATATGGTCCCCAGATAGGGGACGTATCAGATATTAAACTGATAAGAACAGATACTACACTTGATCTTAGCCAAAAGGCCGAGAAGCGATAACCGTGAAAGGGGCGGGCCCAACAAGGTGCCCTTCATGGGCACTATCACTGCTTGCTGTCAGGGAGGCTGCCAGACAATTTTCCATGCACACTCTGGGCTGGGGGGCAGTCAACCACCAGTACACACAGCAGAACCTAAACCCATACCATTATTGCTAAGCAGCAAGACAGGGGCCCATTGCACTCCCACGGGGCCTTTTTAAATGCAATCCATAACCCGGATTTGCCAGGAACCCTTCTTACTCCTCCTACTTGCATGTGACACTGGGCTTAGGATCTGCATAGGAAACACACACACAAGCACACACCTACCTTTGTTGCCTGCAGATGCCTCCTTGGCTGTCCCCAAACGGTATCAAACCAACACCCACGGGAAGCTGTAAGCATAGAGGACATGCCTGCACCCCATTGGACTTACCTGTGTGGGTTAAACCCGGGTTATTTGACAACCTATGGCGGTGATGGTTCTGCTCAGGCAGAGCAGTGCTGATGCTCCTCATAAAGCTGTCGCTGCTGTGAAGGTTCTAGGTGACATCACAAATCCCTATGGTTACATACACAACAAAGCTGGGTTGTTGTTGTTTACACTCTGCAAGGCCTGTGGAAGTGAGTGACATCATAGCACTGTAGTTCTGAGGGTTCTAGATGGATGCAACAATCTCCTGTTGCTTCTATGAAGGCCATAATAGACGACATCACCAAACAGCTCCATAGTCACATACACAGCAAAGGAGAGATGTTGTTTACACCTAGTGATGTCAGTGGTATTGAGTGACATCACAGCACAGTGCTAAGGCTCCTGGGCCTGGACACAGCAGCGGCTGCAATATCTCAACGGAGAATACGTTTATATATATGTGTGTGTGTGCGCGTATATATATATATATATATATATATATATATATATATATATATATATATATATATTTCTCCGCCGAAATCACTTTTAAACCCATTTCCACCTTTTTTTCCCTTCTCTTCCTCTTACTTTTTTTTCACGTTTTTTTACGTTTTTCTCCTTTTCGCCTCTTTTCTGGGCGTATTATTCTTCTTTTTCTTCTTTTTTTTCGTCTAATGCATACCCCATCAGTGCAGCAATGCTTATTCAATACCGCCAGCAGATGGAGACACTGGGGGATAATTTTCTAAGGATTTATACTGATTTTTCCTGTCTGAATTTGTCGCACAGAAAGTTGCAGGCCAAATATGTGTGACATTTCTGCGACTTTAGCTTCTAGAGCATTTTTACAACATTATACATAGGTGCTGAATACATAAAAAGCGACTGTTCAGCGACAGACAAGTCGCATCGGCTGAAAGTAGGCCAGAATGTCAGTCCATGTTGGAGCAGGTTTAGATACAGTCTAAAGTATAGATCTCAAAGTCTGTGCACAGAATTTAGCAAGGGCCTCGCACCTTCTGATGCATCAGGTAGGTGCACAATAGCATAGCCTAACCCTCTGTACTTTGGTCTATATTGATGCGGGACATAGACAGCCAGCTGATGACCAATCCATTAGTGCAATGGATGCCTGGAAGCATTTGTCTTTGCCTTTGCAATACCACAGAAGCAATGCATGGTCAATGTACAGCAATGACACACCTGTGTGAACAGCCAGGAGACCCCCCCCCCCCCCCATGTTATGTTACATAGTTAGTACGGTCGAAAAAAGACATATGTCCATCAAGTTCAACCAGGGAATTAAGGGGTAGGGGTGTGGCACGATATTGGGGAAGGGATGAGATTTTATATTTCTTCATAAGCATTAATCTTATTTTGTCAATTAGGAACATTCAGCACCCACCCGCTATCAAGGCAGCTGCCTATCATGTCATGCCCTACCTGCACAGGTGTGCTGGCTACTCAAATGATCCAATTAAGGAGGCCATTTAGTCAGCAGCAGCAGAAGTCCTGTGCCTGGACGCTCCAACAGCGGCCAGACACAAGCAGAAGCAGAAGCAGCAGAAGCAGCAGCAGCACCACCTTTTGTTTTTTGGCTGCAGCAGCAGCAAGGCCCACAGGGCTGGCTAGCTGGCTAGCCAGCAAGCAGGTAGCAATGAAAGTAGGAATCTTTCTTTTTAACCCTGTAAGGGGGTGGTGCACTGTACCCGAAGATACTGCCATATCGGGTCAATGCATAGGGCGACGGAAGCAAGCTTCGAAATCGGCCCCCGTTCTCAAAAATCCATTTAATATATGGTCCCCAGATAGGGGACGTATCAGATATTAAACTGATAAGAATAGATACTACACTTGATCTTAGCCAAAAGGCCGAGAAGCGATAACCGTGAAAGGGGCGGGCCCAACAAGGTGCCCTTCATGGGCACTATCACTGCTTGCTGTCAGGGAGGCTGCCAGACAATTTTCCATGCACACTCTGGGCTGGGGGGCAGTCAACCACCAGTACACACAGCAGAACCTAAACCCATACCATTATTGCTAAGCAGCAAGACAGGGGCCCATTGCACTCCCACGGGGCCTTTTTAAATGCAATCCATAACCCGGATTTGCCAGGAACCCTTCTTACTCCTCCTACTTGCATGTGACACTGGGCTTAGGATCTGCATAGGAAACACACACACAAGCACACACCTACCTTTGTTGCCTGCAGATGCCTCCTTGGCTGTCCCCAAACGGTATCAAACCAACACCCACGGGAAGCTGTAAGCATAGAGGACATGCCTGCACCCCATTGGACTTACCTGTGTGGGTTAAACCCGGGTTATTTGACAACCTATGGCGGTGATGGTTCTGCTCAGGCAGAGCAGTGCTGATGCTCCTCATAAAGCTGTCGCTGCTGTGAAGGTTCTAGGTGACATCACAAATCCCTATGGTTACATACACAACAAAGCTGGGTTGTTGTTGTTTACACTCTGCAAGGCCTGTGGAAGTGAGTGACATCATAGCACTGTAGTTCTGAGGGTTCTAGATGGATGCAACAATCTCCTGTTGCTTCTATGAAGGCCATAATAGACGACATCACCAAACAGCTCCATAGTCACATACACAGCAAAGGAGAGATGTTGTTTACACCTAGTGATGTCAGTGGTATTGAGTGACATCACAGCACAGTGCTAAGGCTCCTGGGCCTGGACACAGCAGCGGCTGCAATATCTCAACGGAGAATACGTTTATATATATGTGTGTGTGTGCGCGTATATATATATATATATATATATATATATATATATATATATATTTCTCCGCCGAAATCACTTTTAAACCCATTTCCACCTTTTTTTCCCTTCTCTTCCTCTTACTTTTTTTTCACGTTTTTTTACGTTTTTCTCCTTTTCGCCTCTTTTCTGGGCGTATTATTCTTCTTTTTCTTCTTTTTTTTCGTCTAATGCATACCCCATCAGTGCAGCAATGCTTATTCAATACCGCCAGCAGATGGAGACACTGGGGGATAATTTTCTAAGGATTTATACTGATTTTTCCTGTCTGAATTTGTCGCACAGAAAGTTGCAGGCCAAATATGTGTGACATTTCTGCGACTTTAGCTTCTAGAGCATTTTTACAACATTATACATAGGTGCTGAATACATAAAAAGCGACTGTTCAGCGACAGACAAGTCGCATCGGCTGAAAGTAGGCCAGAATGTCAGTCCATGTTGGAGCAGGTTTAGATACAGTCTAAAGTATAGATCTCAAAGTCTGTGCACAGAATTTAGCAAGGGCCTCGCACCTTCTGATGCATCAGGTAGGTGCACAATAGCATAGCCTAACCCTCTGTACTTTGGTCTATATTGATGCGGGACATAGACAGCCAGCTGATGACCAATCCATTAGTGCAATGGATGGCTGGAAGCATTTGTCTTTGCCTTTGCAATACCACAGAAGCAATGCATGGTCAATGTACAGCAATGACACACCTGTGTGAACAGCCAGGAGACCCCCCCCCCCCCATGTTATGTTACATAGTTAGTACGGTCGAAAAAAGACATATGTCCATCAAGTTCAACCAGGGAATTAAGGGGTAGGGGTGTGGCGCGATATTGGGGAAGGGATGAGATTTTATATTTCTTCATAAGCATTAATCTTATTTTGTCAATTAGGAACATTCAGCACCCACCCGCTATCAAGGCAGCTGCCTATCATGTCATGCCCTACCTGCACAGGTGTGCTGGCTACTCAAATGATCCAATTAAGGAGGCCATTTAGTCAGCAGCAGCAGAAGTCCTGTGCCTGGACGCTCCAACAGCGGCCAGACACAAGCAGAAGCAGAAGCAGCAGAAGCAGCAGCAGCACCACCTTTTGTTTTTTGGCTGCAGCAGCAGCAAGGCCCACAGGGCTGGCTAGCTGGCTAGCCAGCAAGCAGGTAGCAATGAAAGTAGGAATCTTTCTTTTTAACCCTGTAAGGGGGTGGTGCACTGTACCCGAAGATACTGCCATATCGGGTCAATGCATAGGGCGACGGAAGCAAGCTTCGAAATCGGCCCCCGTTCTCAAAAATCCATTTAATATATGGTCCCCAGATAGGGGACGTATCAGATATTAAACTGATAAGAACAGATACTACACTTGATCTTAGCCAAAAGGCCGAGAAGCGATAACCGTGAAAGGGGCGGGCCCAACAAGGTGCCCTTCATGGGCACTATCACTGCTTGCTGTCAGGGAGGCTGCCAGACAATTTTCCATGCACACTCTGGGCTGGGGGGCAGTCAACCACCAGTACACACAGCAGAACCTAAACCCATACCATTATTGCTAAGCAGCAAGACAGGGGCCCATTGCACTCCCACGGGGCCTTTTTAAATGCAATCCATAACCCGGATTTGCCAGGAACCCTTCTTACTCCTCCTACTTGCATGTGACACTGGGCTTAGGATCTGCATAGGAAGCACACACACAAGCACACACCTACCTTTGTTGCCTGCAGATGCCTCCTTGGCTGTCCCCAAACGGTATCAAACCAACACCCACGGGAAGCTGTAAGCATAGAGGACATGCCTGCACCCCATTGGACTTACCTGTGTGGGTTAAACCCGGGTTATTTGACAACCTATGGCGGTGATGGTTCTGCTCAGGCAGAGCAGTGCTGATGCTCCTCATAAAGCTGTCGCTGCTGTGAAGGTTCTAGGTGACATCACAAATCCCTATGGTTACATACACAACAAAGCTGGGTTGTTGTTGTTTACACTCTGCAAGGCCTGTGGAAGTGAGTGACATCATAGCACTGTAGTTCTGAGGGTTCTAGATGGATGCAACAATCTCCTGTTGCTTCTATGAAGGCCATAATAGACGACATCACCAAACAGCTCCATAGTCACATACACAGCAAAGGAGAGATGTTGTTTACACCTAGTGATGTCAGTGGTATTGAGTGACATCACAGCACAGTGCTAAGGCTCCTGGGCCTGGACACAGCAGCGGCTGCAATATCTCAACGGAGAATACGTTTATATATATGTGTGTGTGTGCGCGTATATATATATATATATATATATATGTATATATATATATATATTTCTCCGCCGAAATCACTTTTAAACCCATTTCCACCTTTTTTTCCCTTCTCTTCCTCTTACTTTTTTTTCACGTTTTTTTACGTTTTTCTCCTTTTCGCCTCTTTTCTGGGCGTATTATTCTTCTTTTTCTTCTTTTTTTTCGTCTAATGCATACCCCATCAGTGCAGCAATGCTTATTCAATACCGCCAGCAGATGGAGACACTGGGGGATAATTTTCTAAGGATTTATACTGATTTTTCCTGTCTGAATTTGTCGCACAGAAAGTTGCAGGCCAAATATGTGTGACATTTCTGCGACTTTAGCTTCTAGAGCATTTTTACAACATTATACATAGGTGCTGAATACATAAAAAGCGACTGTTCAGCGACAGACAAGTCGCATCGGCTGAAAGTAGGCCAGAATGTCAGTCCATGTTGGAGCAGGTTTAGATACAGTCTAAAGTATAGATCTCAAAGTCTGTGCACAGAATTTAGCAAGGGCCTCGCACCTTCTGATGCATCAGGTAGGTGCACAATAGCATAGCCTAACCCTCTGTACTTTGGTCTATATTGATGCGGGACATAGACAGCCAGCTGATGACCAATCCATTAGTGCAATGGATGGCTGGAAGCATTTGTCTTTGCCTTTGCAATACCACAGAAGCAATGCATGGTCAATGTACAGCAATGACACACCTGTGTGAACAGCCAGGAGACCCCCCCCCCCCCATGTTATGTTACATAGTTACATAGTTAGTACGGTCGAAAAAAGACATATGTCCATCAAGTTCAACCAGGGAATTAAGGGGTAGGGGTGTGGCACGATATTGGGGAAGGGATGAGATTTTATATTTCTTCATAAGCATTAATCTTATTTTGTCAATTAGGAACATTCAGCACCCACCCGCTATCAAGGCAGCTGCCTATCATGTCATGCCCTACCTGCACAGGTGTGCTGGCTACTCAAATGATCCAATTAAGGAGGCCATTTAGTCAGCAGCAGCAGAAGTCCTGTGCCTGGACGCTCCAACAGCGGCCAGACACAAGCAGAAGCAGAAGCAGCAGAAGCAGCAGCAGCACCACCTTTTGTTTTTTGGCTGCAGCAGCAGCAAGGCCCACAGGGCTGGCTAGCTGGCTAGCCAGCAAGCAGGTAGCAATGAAAGTAGGAATCTTTCTTTTTAACCCTGTAAGGGGGTGGTGCACTGTACCCGAAGATACTGCCATATCGGGTCAATGCATAGGGCGACGGAAGCAAGCTTCGAAATCGGCCCCCGTTCTCAAAAATCCATTTAATATATGGTCCCCAGATAGGGGACGTATCAGATATTAAACTGATAAGAACAGATACTACACTTGATCTTAGCCAAAAGGCCGAGAAGCGATAACCGTGAAAGGGGCGGGCCCAACAAGGTGCCCTTCATGGGCACTATCACTGCTTGCTGTCAGGGAGGCTGCCAGACAATTTTCCATGCACACTCTGGGCTGGGGGGCAGTCAACCACCAGTACACACAGCAGAACCTAAACCCATACCATTATTGCTAAGCAGCAAGACAGGGGCCCATTGCACTCCCACGGGGCCTTTTTAAATGCAATCCATAACCCGGATTTGCCAGGAACCCTTCTTACTCCTCCTACTTGCATGTGACACTGGGCTTAGGATCTGCATAGGAAACACACACACAAGCACACACCTACCTTTGTTGCCTGCAGATGCCTCCTTGGCTGTCCCCAAACGGTATCAAACCAACACCCACGGGAAGCTGTAAGCATAGAGGACATGCCTGCACCCCATTGGACTTACCTGTGTGGGTTAAACCCGGGTTATTTGACAACCTATGGCGGTGATGGTTCTGCTCAGGCAGAGCAGTGCTGATGCTCCTCATAAAGCTGTCGCTGCTGTGAAGGTTCTAGGTGACATCACAAATCCCTATGGTTACATACACAACAAAGCTGGGTTGTTGTTGTTTACACTCTGCAAGGCCTGTGGAAGTGAGTGACATCATAGCACTGTAGTTCTGAGGGTTCTAGATGGATGCAACAATCTCCTGTTGCTTCTATGAAGGCCATAATAGACGACATCACCAAACAGCTCCATAGTCACATACACAGCAAAGGAGAGATGTTGTTTACACCTAGTGATGTCAGTGGTATTGAGTGACATCACAGCACAGTGCTAAGGCTCCTGGGCCTGGACACAGCAGCGGCTGCAATATCTCAACGGAGAATACGTTTATATATATGTGTGTGTGTGCGCGTATATATATATATATATATATATATATATATATATATATATTTCTCCGCCGAAATCACTTTTAAACCCATTTCCACCTTTTTTTCCCTTCTCTTCCTCTTACTTTTTTTTCACGTTTTTTTACGTTTTTCTCCTTTTCGCCTCTTTTCTGGGCGTATTATTCTTCTTTTTCTTCTTTTTTTTCGTCTAATGCATACCCCATCAGTGCAGCAATGCTTATTCAATACCGCCAGCAGATGGAGACACTGGGGGATAATTTTCTAAGGATTTATACTGATTTTTCCTGTCTGAATTTGTCGCACAGAAAGTTGCAGGCCAAATATGTGTGACATTTCTGCGACTTTAGCTTCTAGAGCATTTTTACAACATTATACATAGGTGCTGAATACATAAAAAGCGACTGTTCAGCGACAGACAAGTCGCATCGGCTGAAAGTAGGCCAGAATGTCAGTCCATGTTGGAGCAGGTTTAGATACAGTCTAAAGTATAGATCTCAAAGTCTGTGCACAGAATTTAGCAAGGGCCTCGCACCTTCTGATGCATCAGGTAGGTGCACAATAGCATAGCCTAACCCTCTGTACTTTGGTCTATATTGATGCGGGACATAGACAGCCAGCTGATGACCAATCCATTAGTGCAATGGATGGCTGGAAGCATTTGTCTTTGCCTTTGCAATACCACAGAAGCAATGCATGGTCAATGTACAGCAATGACACACCTGTGTGAACAGCCAGGAGACCCCCCCCCCCCCCCCATGTTATGTTACATAGTTACATAGTTAGTACGGTCGAAAAAAGACATATGTCCATCAAGTTCAACCAGGGAATTAAGGGGTAGGGGTGTGGCGCGATATTGGGGAAGGGATGAGATTTTATATTTCTTCATAAGCATTAATCTTATTTTGTCAATTAGGAACATTCAGCACCCACCCGCTATCAAGGCAGCTGCCTATCATGTCATGCCCTACCTGCACAGGTGTGCTGGCTACTCAAATGATCCAATTAAGGAGGCCATTTAGTCAGCAGCAGCAGAAGTCCTGTGCCTGGACGCTCCAACAGCGGCCAGACACAAGCAGAAGCAGAAGCAGCAGAAGCAGCAGCAGCACCACCTTTTGTTTTTTGGCTGCAGCAGCAGCAAGGCCCACAGGGCTGGCTAGCTGGCTAGCCAGCAAGCAGGTAGCAATGAAAGTAGGAATCTTTCTTTTTAACCCTGTAAGGGGGTGGTGCACTGTACCCGAAGATACTGCCATATCGGGTCAATGCATAGGGCGACGGAAGCAAGCTTCGAAATCGGCCCCCGTTCTCAAAAATCCATTTAATATATGGTCCCCAGATAGGGGACGTATCAGATATTAAACTGATAAGAACAGATACTACACTTGATCTTAGCCAAAAGGCCGAGAAGCGATAACCGTGAAAGGGGCGGGCCCAACAAGGTGCCCTTCATGGGCACTATCACTGCTTGCTGTCAGGGAGGCTGCCAGACAATTTTCCATGCACACTCTGGGCTGGGGGGCAGTCAACCACCAGTACACACAGCAGAACCTAAACCCATACCATTATTGCTAAGCAGCAAGACAGGGGCCCATTGCACTCCCACGGGCCTTTTTAAATGCAATCCATAACCCGGATTTGCCAGGAACCCTTCTTACTCCTCCTACTTGCATGTGACACTGGGCTTAGGATCTGCATAGGAAACACACACACAAGCACACACCTACCTTTGTTGCCTGCAGATGCCTCCTTGGCTGTCCCCAAACGGTATCAAACCAACACCCACGGGAAGCTGTAAGCATAGAGGACATGCCTGCACCCCATTGGACTTACCTGTGTGGGTTAAACCCGGGTTATTTGACAACCTATGGCGGTGATGGTTCTGCTCAGGCAGAGCAGTGCTGATGCTCCTCATAAAGCTGTCGCTGCTGTGAAGGTTCTAGGTGACATCACAAATCCCTATGGTTACATACACAACAAAGCTGGGTTGTTGTTGTTTACACTCTGCAAGGCCTGTGGAAGTGAGTGACATCATAGCACTGTAGTTCTGAGGGTTCTAGATGGATGCAACAATCTCCTGTTGCTTCTATGAAGGCCATAATAGACGACATCACCAAACAGCTCCATAGTCACATACACAGCAAAGGAGAGATGTTGTTTACACCTAGTGATGTCAGTGGTATTGAGTGACATCACAGCACAGTGCTAAGGCTCCTGGGCCTGGACACAGCAGCGGCTGCAATATCTCAACGGAGAATACGTTTATATATATGTGTGTGTGTGCGCGTATATATATATATATATATATATATATATATATATATATTTCTCCGCCGAAATCACTTTTAAACCCATTTCCACCTTTTTTTCCCTTCTCTTCCTCTTACTTTTTTTTCACGTTTTTTTACGTTTTTCTCCTTTTCGCCTCTTTTCTGGGCGTATTATTCTTCTTTTTCTTCTTTTTTTTCGTCTAATGCATACCCCATCAGTGCAGCAATGCTTATTCAATACCGCCAGCAGATGGAGACACTGGGGGATAATTTTCTAAGGATTTATACTGATTTTTCCTGTCTGAATTTGTCGCACAGAAAGTTGCAGGCCAAATATGTGTGACATTTCTGCGACTTTAGCTTCTAGAGCATTTTTACAACATTATACATAGGTGCTGAATACATAAAAAGCGACTGTTCAGCGACAGACAAGTCGCATCGGCTGAAAGTAGGCCAGAATGTCAGTCCATGTTGGAGCAGGTTTAGATACAGTCTAAAGTATAGATCTCAAAGTCTGTGCACAGAATTTAGCAAGGGCCTCGCACCTTCTGATGCATCAGGTAGGTGCACAATAGCATAGCCTAACCCTCTGTACTTTGGTCTATATTGATGCGGGACATAGACAGCCAGCTGATGACCAATCCATTAGTGCAATGGATGGCTGGAAGCATTTGTCTTTGCCTTTGCAATACCACAGAAGCAATGCATGGTCAATGTACAGCAATGACACACCTGTGTGAACAGCCAGGAGACCCCCCCCCCCCCCATGTTATGTTACATAGTTACATAGTTAGTACGGTCGAAAAAAGACATATGTCCATCAAGTTCAACCAGGGAATTAAGGGGTAGGGGTGTGGCGCGATATTGGGGAAGGGATGAGATTTTATATTTCTTCATAAGCATTAATCTTATTTTGTCAATTAGGAACATTCAGCACCCACCCGCTATCAAGGCAGCTGCCTATCATGTCATGCCCTACCTGCACAGGTGTGCTGGCTACTCAAATGATCCAATTAAGGAGGCCATTTAGTCAGCAGCAGCAGAAGTCCTGTGCCTGGACGCTCCAACAGCGGCCAGACACAAGCAGAAGCAGAAGCAGCAGAAGCAGCAGCAGCACCACCTTTTGTTTTTTGGCTGCAGCAGCAGCAAGGCCCACAGGGCTGGCTAGCTGGCTAGCCAGCAAGCAGGTAGCAATGAAAGTAGGAATCTTTCTTTTTAACCCTGTAAGGGGGTGGTGCACTGTACCCGAAGATACTGCCATATCGGGTCAATGCATAGGGCGACGGAAGCAAGCTTCGAAATCGGCCCCCGTTCTCAAAAATCCATTTAATATATGGTCCCCAGATAGGGGACGTATCAGATATTAAACTGATAAGAACAGATACTACACTTGATCTTAGCCAAAAGGCCGAGAAGCGATAACCGTGAAAGGGGCGGGCCCAACAAGGTGCCCTTCATGGGCACTATCACTGCTTGCTGTCAGGGAGGCTGCCAGACAATTTTCCATGCACACTCTGGGCTGGGGGGCAGTCAACCACCAGTACACACAGCAGAACCTAAACCCATACCATTATTGCTAAGCAGCAAGACAGGGGCCCATTGCACTCCCACGGGGCCTTTTTAAATGCAATCCATAACCCGGATTTGCCAGGAACCCTTCTTACTCCTCCTACTTGCATGTGACACTGGGCTTAGGATCTGCATAGGAAGCACACACACAAGCACACACCTACCTTTGTTGCCTGCAGATGCCTCCTTGGCTGTCCCCAAACGGTATCAAACCAACACCCACGGGAAGCTGTAAGCATAGAGGACATGCCTGCACCCCATTGGACTTACCTGTGTGGGTTAAACCCGGGTTATTTGACAACCTATGGCGGTGATGGTTCTGCTCAGGCAGAGCAGTGCTGATGCTCCTCATAAAGCTGTCGCTGCTGTGAAGGTTCTAGGTGACATCACAAATCCCTATGGTTACATACACAACAAAGCTGGGTTGTTGTTGTTTACACTCTGCAAGGCCTGTGGAAGTGAGTGACATCATAGCACTGTAGTTCTGAGGGTTCTAGATGGATGCAACAATCTCCTGTTGCTTCTATGAAGGCCATAATAGACGACATCACCAAACAGCTCCATAGTCACATACACAGCAAAGGAGAGATGTTGTTTACACCTAGTGATGTCAGTGGTATTGAGTGACATCACAGCACAGTGCTAAGGCTCCTGGGCCTGGACACAGCAGCGGCTGCAATATCTCAACGGAGAATATGTTTATATATATATGTGTGTGTGTGCGCGTATATATATATATATATATATATATATATATATATATATATTTCTCCGCCGAAATCACTTTTAAACCCATTTCCACCTTTTTTTCCCTTCTCTTCCTCTTACTTTTTTTTCACGTTTTTTTACGTTTTTCTCCTTTTCGCCTCTTTTCTGGGCGTATTATTCTTCTTTTTCTTCTTTTTTTTCGTCTAATGCATACCCCATCAGTGCAGCAATGCTTATTCAATACCGCCAGCAGATGGAGACACTGGGGGATAATTTTCTAAGGATTTATACTGATTTTTCCTGTCTGAATTTGTCGCACAGAAAGTTGCAGGCCAAATATGTGTGACATTTCTGCGACTTTAGCTTCTAGAGCATTTTTACAACATTATACATAGGTGCTGAATACATAAAAAGCGACTGTTCAGCGACAGACAAGTCGCATCGGCTGAAAGTAGGCCAGAATGTCAGTCCATGTTGGAGCAGGTTTAGATACAGTCTAAAGTATAGATCTCAAAGTCTGTGCACAGAATTTAGCAAGGGCCTCGCACCTTCTGATGCATCAGGTAGGTGCACAATAGCATAGCCTAACCCTCTGTACTTTGGTCTATATTGATGCGGGACATAGACAGCCAGCTGATGACCAATCCATTAGTGCAATGGATGGCTGGAAGCATTTGTCTTTGCCTTTGCAATACCACAGAAGCAATGCATGGTCAATGTACAGCAATGACACACCTGTGTGAACAGCCAGGAGACCCCCCCCCCCCCCCCATGTTATGTTACATAGTTACATAGTTAGTACGGTCGAAAAAAGACATATGTCCATCAAGTTCAACCAGGGAATTAAGGGGTAGGGGTGTGGCGCGATATTGGGGAAGGGATGAGATTTTATATTTCTTCATAAGCATTAATCTTATTTTGTCAATTAGGAACATTCAGCACCCACCCGCTATCAAGGCAGCTGCCTATCATGTCATGTCCTACCTGCACAGGTGTGCTGGCTACTCAAATGATCCAATTAAGGAGGCCATTTAGTCAGCAGCAGCAGAAGTCCTGTGCCTGGACGCTCCAACAGCGGCCAGACACAAGCAGAAGCAGAAGCAGCAGCAGCACCACCTTTTGTTTTTTGGCTGCAGCAGCAGCAAGGCCCACAGGGCTGGCTAGCTGGCTAGCCAGCAAGCAGGTAGCAATGAAAGTAGGAATCTTTCTTTTTAACCCTGTAAGGGGGTGGTGCACTGTACCCGAAGATACTGCCATATCGGGTCAATGCATAGGGCGACGGAAGCAAGCTTCGAAATCGGCCCCCGTTCTCAAAAATCCATTTAATATATGGTCCCCAGATAGGGGACGTATCAGATATTAAACTGATAAGAACAGATACTACACTTGATCTTAGCCAAAAGGCCGAGAAGCGATAACCGTGAAAGGGGCGGGCCCAACAAGGTGCCCTTCATGGGCACTATCACTGCTTGCTGTCAGGGAGGCTGCCAGACAATTTTCCATGCACACTCTGGGCTGGGGGGCAGTCAACCACCAGTACACACAGCAGAACCTAAACCCATACCATTATTGCTAAGCAGCAAGACAGGGGCCCATTGCACTCCCACGGGGCCTTTTTAAATGCAATCCATAACCCGGATTTGCCAGGAACCCTTCTTACTCCTCCTACTTGCATGTGACACTGGGCTTAGGATCTGCATAGGAAACACACACACAAGCACACACCTACCTTTGTTGCCTGCAGATGCCTCCTTGGCTGTCCCCAAACGGTATCAAACCAACACCCACGGGAAGCTGTAAGCATAGAGGACATGCCTGCACCCCATTGGACTTACCTGTGTGGGTTAAACCCGGGTTATTTGACAACCTATGGCGGTGATGGTTCTGCTCAGGCAGAGCAGTGCTGATGCTCCTCATAAAGCTGTCGCTGCTGTGAAGGTTCTAGGTGACATCACAAATCCCTATGGTTACATACACAACAAAGCTGGGTTGTTGTTGTTTACACTCTGCAAGGCCTGTGGAAGTGAGTGACATCATAGCACTGTAGTTCTGAGGGTTCTAGATGGATGCAACAATCTCCTGTTGCTTCTATGAAGGCCATAATAGACGACATCACCAAACAGCTCCATAGTCACATACACAGCAAAGGAGAGATGTTGTTTACACCTAGTGATGTCAGTGGTATTGAGTGACATCACAGCACAGTGCTAAGGCTCCTGGGCCTGGACACAGCAGCGGCTGCAATATCTCAACGGAGAATACGTTTATATATATGTGTGTGTGTGCGCGTATATATATATATATATATATATATATATATATATATATTTCTCCGCCGAAATCACTTTTAAACCCATTTCCACCTTTTTTTCCCTTCTCTTCCTCTTACTTTTTTTTCACGTTTTTTTACGTTTTTCTCCTTTTCGCCTCTTTTCTGGGCGTATTATTCTTCTTTTTCTTCTTTTTTTTCGTCTAATGCATACCCCATCAGTGCAGCAATGCTTATTCAATACCGCCAGCAGATGGAGACACTGGGGGATAATTTTCTAAGGATTTATACTGATTTTTCCTGTCTGAATTTGTCGCACAGAAAGTTGCAGGCCAAATATGTGTGACATTTCTGCGACTTTAGCTTCTAGAGCATTTTTACAACATTATACATAGGTGCTGAATACATAAAAAGCGACTGTTCAGCGACAGACAAGTCGCATCGGCTGAAAGTAGGCCAGAATGTCAGTCCATGTTGGAGCAGGTTTAGATACAGTCTAAAGTATAGATCTCAAAGTCTGTGCACAGAATTTAGCAAGGGCCTCGCACCTTCTGATGCATCAGGTAGGTGCACAATAGCATAGCCTAACCCTCTGTACTTTGGTCTATATTGATGCGGGACATAGACAGCCAGCTGATGACCAATCCATTAGTGCAATGGATGGCTGGAAGCATTTGTCTTTGCCTTTGCAATACCACAGAAGCAATGCATGGTCAATGTACAGCAATGACACACCTGTGTGAACAGCCAGGAGACCCCCCCCCCCCCCCATGTTATGTTACATAGTTACATAGTTAGTACGGTCGAAAAAAGACATATGTCCATCAAGTTCAACCAGGGAATTAAGGGGTAGGGGTGTGGCGCGATATTGGGGAAGGGATGAGATTTTATATTTCTTCATAAGCATTAATCTTATTTTGTCAATTAGGAACATTCAGCACCCACCCGCTATCAAGGCAGCTGCCTATCATGTCATGCCCTACCTGCACAGGTGTGCTGGCTACTCAAATGATCCAATTAAGGAGGCCATTTAGTCAGCAGCAGCAGAAGTCCTGTGCCTGGACGCTCCAACAGCGGCCAGACACAAGCAGAAGCAGAAGCAGCAGAAGCAGCAGCAGCACCACCTTTTGTTTTTTGGCTGCAGCAGCAGCAAGGCCCACAGGGCTGGCTAGCTGGCTAGCCAGCAAGCAGGTAGCAATGAAAGTAGGAATCTTTCTTTTTAACCCTGTAAGGGGGTGGTGCACTGTACCCGAAGATACTGCCATATCGGGTCAATGCATAGGGCGACGGAAGCAAGCTTCGAAATCGGCCCCCGTTCTCAAAAATCCATTTAATATATGGTCCCCAGATAGGGGACGTATCAGATATTAAACTGATAAGAACAGATACTACACTTGATCTTAGCCAAAAGGCCGAGAAGCGATAACCGTGAAAGGGGCGGGCCCAACAAGGTGCCCTTCATGGGCACTATCACTGCTTGCTGTCAGGGAGGCTGCCAGACAATTTTCCATGCACACTCTGGGCTGGGGGGCAGTCAACCACCAGTACACACAGCAGAACCTAAACCCATACCATTATTGCTAAGCAGCAAGACAGGGGCCCATTGCACTCCCACGGGGCCTTTTTAAATGCAATCCATAACCCGGATTTGCCAGGAACCCTTCTTACTCCTCCTACTTGCATGTGACACTGGGCTTAGGATCTGCATAGGAAGCACACACACAAGCACACACCTACCTTTGTTGCCTGCAGATGCCTCCTTGGCTGTCCCCAAACGGTATCAAACCAACACCCACGGGAAGCTGTAAGCATAGAGGACATGCCTGCACCCCATTGGACTTACCTGTGTGGGTTAAACCCGGGTTATTTGACAACCTATGGCGGTGATGGTTCTGCTCAGGCAGAGCAGTGCTGATGCTCCTCATAAAGCTGTCGCTGCTGTGAAGGTTCTAGGTGACATCACAAATCCCTATGGTTACATACACAACAAAGCTGGGTTGTTGTTGTTTACACTCTGCAAGGCCTGTGGAAGTGAGTGACATCATAGCACTGTAGTTCTGAGGGTTCTAGATGGATGCAACAATCTCCTGTTGCTTCTATGAAGGCCATAATAGACGACATCACCAAACAGCTCCATAGTCACATACACAGCAAAGGAGAGATGTTGTTTACACCTAGTGATGTCAGTGGTATTGAGTGACATCACAGCACAGTGCTAAGGCTCCTGGGCCTGGACACAGCAGCGGCTGCAATATCTCAACGGAGAATATGTTTATATATATATGTGTGTGTGTGCGCGTATATATATATATATATATATATATATATATATATATATATATATTTCTCCGCCGAAATCACTTTTAAACCCATTTCCACCTTTTTTTCCCTTCTCTTCCTCTTACTTTTTTTTCACGTTTTTTTACGTTTTTCTCCTTTTCGCCTCTTTTCTGGGCGTATTATTCTTCTTTTTCTTCTTTTTTTTCGTCTAATGCATACCCCATCAGTGCAGCAATGCTTATTCAATACCGCCAGCAGATGGAGACACTGGGGGATAATTTTCTAAGGATTTATACTGATTTTTCCTGTCTGAATTTGTCGCACAGAAAGTTGCAGGCCAAATATGTGTGACATTTCTGCGACTTTAGCTTCTAGAGCATTTTTACAACATTATACATAGGTGCTGAATACATAAAAAGCGACTGTTCAGCGACAGACAAGTCGCATCGGCTGAAAGTAGGCCAGAATGTCAGTCCATGTTGGAGCAGGTTTAGATACAGTCTAAAGTATAGATCTCAAAGTCTGTGCACAGAATTTAGCAAGGGCCTCGCACCTTCTGATGCATCAGGTAGGTGCACAATAGCATAGCCTAACCCTCTGTACTTTGGTCTATATTGATGCGGGACATAGACAGCCAGCTGATGACCAATCCATTAGTGCAATGGATGGCTGGAAGCATTTGTCTTTGCCTTTGCAATACCACAGAAGCAATGCATGGTCAATGTACAGCAATGACACACCTGTGTGAACAGCCAGGAGACCCCCCCCCCCCCCCATGTTATGTTACATAGTTACATAGTTAGTACGGTCGAAAAAAGACATATGTCCATCAAGTTCAACCAGGGAATTAAGGGGTAGGGGTGTGGCGCGATATTGGGGAAGGGATGAGATTTTATATTTCTTCATAAGCATTAATCTTATTTTGTCAATTAGGAACATTCAGCACCCACCCGCTATCAAGGCAGCTGCCTATCATGTCATGTCCTACCTGCACAGGTGTGCTGGCTACTCAAATGATCCAATTAAGGAGGCCATTTAGTCAGCAGCAGCAGAAGTCCTGTGCCTGGACGCTCCAACAGCGGCCAGACACAAGCAGAAGCAGAAGCAGCAGCAGCACCACCTTTTGTTTTTTGGCTGCAGCAGCAGCAAGGCCCACAGGGCTGGCTAGCTGGCTAGCCAGCAAGCAGGTAGCAATGAAAGTAGGAATCTTTCTTTTTAACCCTGTAAGGGGGTGGTGCACTGTACCCGAAGATACTGCCATATCGGGTCAATGCATAGGGCGACGGAAGCAAGCTTCGAAATCGGCCCCCGTTCTCAAAAATCCATTTAATATATGGTCCCCAGATAGGGGACGTATCAGATATTAAACTGATAAGAACAGATACTACACTTGATCTTAGCCAAAAGGCCGAGAAGCGATAACCGTGAAAGGGGCGGGCCCAACAAGGTGCCCTTCATGGGCACTATCACTGCTTGCTGTCAGGGAGGCTGCCAGACAATTTTCCATGCACACTCTGGGCTGGGGGGCAGTCAACCACCAGTACACACAGCAGAACCTAAACCCATACCATTATTGCTAAGCAGCAAGACAGGGGCCCATTGCACTCCCACGGGGCCTTTTTAAATGCAATCCATAACCCGGATTTGCCAGGAACCCTTCTTACTCCTCCTACTTGCATGTGACACTGGGCTTAGGATCTGCATAGGAAACACACACACAAGCACACACCTACCTTTGTTGCCTGCAGATGCCTCCTTGGCTGTCCCCAAACGGTATCAAACCAACACCCACGGGAAGCTGTAAGCATAGAGGACATGCCTGCACCCCATTGGACTTACCTGTGTGGGTTAAACCCGGGTTATTTGACAACCTATGGCGGTGATGGTTCTGCTCAGGCAGAGCAGTGCTGATGCTCCTCATAAAGCTGTCGCTGCTGTGAAGGTTCTAGGTGACATCACAAATCCCTATGGTTACATACACAACAAAGCTGGGTTGTTGTTGTTTACACTCTGCAAGGCCTGTGGAAGTGAGTGACATCATAGCACTGTAGTTCTGAGGGTTCTAGATGGATGCAACAATCTCCTGTTGCTTCTATGAAGGCCATAATAGACGACATCACCAAACAGCTCCATAGTCACATACACAGCAAAGGAGAGATGTTGTTTACACCTAGTGATGTCAGTGGTATTGAGTGACATCACAGCACAGTGCTAAGGCTCCTGGGCCTGGACACAGCAGCGGCTGCAATATCTCAACGGAGAATACGTTTATATATATGTGTGTGTGTGCGCGTATATATATATATATATATATATATATATATATATATATTTCTCCGCCGAAATCACTTTTAAACCCATTTCCACCTTTTTTTCCCTTCTCTTCCTCTTACTTTTTTTTCAAGTTTTTTTACGTTTTTCTCCTTTTCGCCTCTTTTCTGGGCGTATTATTCTTCTTTTTCTTCTTTTTTTTCGTCTAATGCATACCCCATCAGTGCAGCAATGCTTATTCAATACCGCCAGCAGATGGAGACACTGGGGGATAATTTTCTAAGGATTTATACTGATTTTTCCTGTCTGAATTTGTCGCACAGAAAGTTGCAGGCCAAATATGTGTGACATTTCTGCGACTTTAGCTTCTAGAGCATTTTTACAACATTATACATAGGTGCTGAATACATAAAAAGCGACTGTTCAGCGACAGACAAGTCGCATCGGCTGAAAGTAGGCCAGAATGTCAGTCCATGTTGGAGCAGGTTTAGATACAGTCTAAAGTATAGATCTCAAAGTCTGTGCACAGAATTTAGCAAGGGCCTCGCACCTTCTGATGCATCAGGTAGGTGCACAATAGCATAGCCTAACCCTCTGTACTTTGGTCTATATTGATGCGGGACATAGACAGCCAGCTGATGACCAATCCATTAGTGCAATGGATGGCTGGAAGCATTTGTCTTTGCCTTTGCAATACCACAGAAGCAATGCATGGTCAATGTACAGCAATGACACACCTGTGTGAACAGCCAGGAGACCCCCCCCCCCCCCATGTTATGTTACATAGTTACATAGTTAGTACGGTCGAAAAAAGACATATGTCCATCAAGTTCAACCAGGGAATTAAGGGGTAGGGGTGTGGCGCGATATTGGGGAAGGGATGAGATTTTATATTTCTTCATAAGCATTAATCTTATTTTGTCAATTAGGAACATTCAGCACCCACCCGCTATCAAGGCAGCTGCCTATCATGTCATGCCCTACCTGCACAGGTGTGCTGGCTACTCAAATGATCCAATTAAGGAGGCCATTTAGTCAGCAGCAGCAGAAGTCCTGTGCCTGGACGCTCCAACAGCGGCCAGACACAAGCAGAAGCAGAAGCAGCAGAAGCAGCAGCAGCACCACCTTTTGTTTTTTGGCTGCAGCAGCAGCAAGGCCCACAGGGCTGGCTAGCTGGCTAGCCAGCAAGCAGGTAGCAATGAAAGTAGGAATCTTTCTTTTTAACCCTGTAAGGGGGTGGTGCACTGTACCCGAAGATACTGCCATATCGGGTCAATGCATAGGGCGACGGAAGCAAGCTTCGAAATCGGCCCCCGTTCTCAAAAATCCATTTAATATATGGTCCCCAGATAGGGGACGTATCAGATATTAAACTGATAAGAACAGATACTACACTTGATCTTAGCCAAAAGGCCGAGAAGCGATAACCGTGAAAGGGGCGGGCCCAACAAGGTGCCCTTCATGGGCACTATCACTGCTTGCTGTCAGGGAGGCTGCCAGACAATTTTCCATGCACACTCTGGGCTGGGGGGCAGTCAACCACCAGTACACACAGCAGAACCTAAACCCATACCATTATTGCTAAGCAGCAAGACAGGGGCCCATTGCACTCCCACAGGGCCTTTTTAAATGCAATCCATAACCCGGATTTGCCAGGAACCCTTCTTACTCCTCCTACTTGCATGTGACACTGGGCTTAGGATCTGCATAGGAAACACACACACAAGCACACACCTACCTTTGTTGCCTGCAGATGCCTCCTTGGCTGTCCCCAAACGGTATCAAACCAACACCCACGGGAAGCTGTAAGCATAGAGGACATGCCTGCACCCCATTGGACTTACCTGTGTGGGTTAAACCCGGGTTATTTGACAACCTATGGCGGTGATGGTTCTGCTCAGGCAGAGCAGTGCTGATGCTCCTCATAAAGCTGTCGCTGCTGTGAAGGTTCTAGGTGACATCACAAATCCCTATGGTTACATACACAACAAAG
Source organism: Hyla sarda (assembly GCF_029499605.1). Taxonomy (NCBI): domain Eukaryota; kingdom Metazoa; phylum Chordata; class Amphibia; order Anura; family Hylidae; genus Hyla; species Hyla sarda. The sequence continues at coordinate 111,902 of NW_026610519.1, forward strand.
CTGGGTTGTTGTTGTTTACACTCTGCAAGGCCTGTGGAAGTGAGTGACATCATAGCACTGTAGTTCTGAGGGTTCTAGATGGATGCAACAATCTCCTGTTGCTTCTATGAAGGCCATAATAGACGACATCACCAAACAGCTCCATAGTCACATACACAGCAAAGGAGAGATGTTGTTTACACCTAGTGATGTCAGTGGTATTGAGTGACATCACAGCACAGTGCTAAGGCTCCTGGGCCTGGACACAGCAGCGGCTGCAATATCTCAACGGAGAATACGTTTATATATATGTGTGTGTGTGCGCGTATATATATATATATATATATATATATATATATATATATATATATATATATATTTCTCCGCCGAAATCACTTTTAAACCCATTTCCACCTTTTTTTCCCTTCTCTTCCTCTTACTTTTTTTTCACGTTTTTTTACGTTTTTCTTCTTTTCGCCTCTTTTCTGGGCGTATTATTCTTCTTTTTCTTCTTTTTTTTCGTCTAATGCATACCCCATCAGTGCAGCAATGCTTATTCAATACCGCCAGCAGATGGAGACACTGGGGGATAATTTTCTAAGGATTTATACTGATTTTTCCTGTCTGAATTTGTCGCACAGAAAGTTGCAGGCCAAATATGTGTGACATTTCTGCGACTTTAGCTTCTAGAGCATTTTTACAACATTATACATAGGTGCTGAATACATAAAAAGCGACTGTTCAGCGACAGACAAGTCGCATCGGCTGAAAGTAGGCCAGAATGTCAGTCCATGTTGGAGCAGGTTTAGATACAGTCTAAAGTATAGATCTCAAAGTCTGTGCACAGAATTTAGCAAGGGCCTCGCACCTTCTGATGCATCAGGTAGGTGCACAATAGCATAGCCTAACCCTCTGTACTTTGGTCTATATTGATGCGGGACATAGACAGCCAGCTGATGACCAATCCATTAGTGCAATGGATGGCTGGAAGCATTTGTCTTTGCCTTTGCAATACCACAGAAGCAATGCATGGTCAATGTACAGCAATGACACACCTGTGTGAACAGCCAGGAGACCCCCCCCCCCCCCCATGTTATGTTACATAGTTACATAGTTAGTACGGTCGAAAAAAGACATATGTCCATCAAGTTCAACCAGGGAATTAAGGGGTAGGGGTGTGGCACGATATTGGGGAAGGGATGAGATTTTATATTTCTTCATAAGCATTAATCTTATTTTGTCAATTAGGAACATTCAGCACCCACCCGCTATCAAGGCAGCTGCCTATCATGTCATGCCCTACCTGCACAGGTGTGCTGGCTACTCAAATGATCCAATTAAGGAGGCCATTTAGTCAGCAGCAGCAGAAGTCCTGTGCCTGGACGCTCCAACAGCGGCCAGACACAAGCAGAAGCAGAAGCAGCAGAAGCAGCAGCAGCACCACCTTTTGTTTTTTGGCTGCAGCAGCAGCAAGGCCCACAGGGCTGGCTAGCTGGCTAGCCAGCAAGCAGGTAGCAATGAAAGTAGGAATCTTTCTTTTTAACCCTGTAAGGGGGTGGTGCACTGTACCCGAAGATACTGCCATATCGGGTCAATGCATAGGGCGACGGAAGCAAGCTTTGAAATCGGCCCCCGTTCTCAAAAATCCATTTAATATATGGTCCCCAGATAGGGGACGTATCAGATATTAAACTGATAAGAACAGATACTACACTTGATCTTAGCCAAAAGGCCGAGAAGCGATAACCGTGAAAGGGGCGGGCCCAACAAGGTGCCCTTCATGGGCACTATCACTGCTTGCTGTCAGGGAGGCTGCCAGACAATTTTCCATGCACACTCTGGGCTGGGGGGCAGTCAACCACCAGTACACACAGCAGAACCTAAACCCATACCATTATTGCTAAGCAGCAAGACAGGGGGGCCCATTGCACTCCCACGGCCTTTTTAAATGCAATCCATAACCCGGATTTGCCAGGAACCCTTCTTACTCCTCCTACTTGCATGTGACACTGGGCTTAGGATCTGCATAGGAAACACACACACAAGCACACACCTACCTTTGTTGCCTGCAGATGCCTCCTTGGCTGTCCCCAAACGGTATCAAACCAACACCCACGGGAAGCTGTAAGCATAGAGGACATGCCTGCACCCCATTGGACTTACCTGTGTGGGTTAAACCCGGGTTATTTGACAACCTATGGCGGTGATGGTTCTGCTCAGGCAGAGCAGTGCTGATGCTCCTCATAAAGCTGTCGCTGCTGTGAAGGTTCTAGGTGACATCACAAATCCCTATGGTTACATACACAACAAAGCTGGGTTGTTGTTGTTTACACTCTGCAAGGCCTGTGGAAGTGAGTGACATCATAGCACTGTAGTTCTGAGGGTTCTAGATGGATGCAACAATCTCCTGTTGCTTCTATGAAGGCCATAATAGACGACATCACCAAACAGCTCCATAGTCACATACACAGCAAAGGAGAGATGTTGTTTACACCTAGTGATGTCAGTGGTATTGAGTGACATCACAGCACAGTGCTAAGGCTCCTGGGCCTGGACACAGCAGCGGCTGCAATATCTCAACGGAGAATACGTTTATATATATGTGTGTGTGTGCGCGTATATATATATATATATATATATATATATATATATATATATTTCTCCGCCGAAATCACTTTTAAACCCATTTCCACCTTTTTTTCCCTTCTCTTCCTCTTACTTTTTTTTCACGTTTTTTTACGTTTTTCTCCTTTTCGCCTCTTTTCTGGGCGTATTATTCTTCTTTTTCTTCTTTTTTTTCGTCTAATGCATACCCCATCAGTGCAGCAATGCTTATTCAATACCGCCAGCAGATGGAGACACTGGGGGATAATTTTCTAAGGATTTATACTGATTTTTCCTGTCTGAATTTGTCGCACAGAAAGTTGCAGGCCAAATATGTGTGACATTTCTGCGACTTTAGCTTCTAGAGCATTTTTACAACATTATACATAGGTGCTGAATACATAAAAAGCGACTGTTCAGCGACAGACAAGTCGCATCGGCTGAAAGTAGGCCAGAATGTCAGTCCATGTTGGAGCAGGTTTAGATACAGTCTAAAGTATAGATCTCAAAGTCTGTGCACAGAATTTAGCAAGGGCCTCGCACCTTCTGATGCATCAGGTAGGTGCACAATAGCATAGCCTAACCCTCTGTACTTTGGTCTATATTGATGCGGGACATAGACAGCCAGCTGATGACCAATCCATTAGTGCAATGGATGGCTGGAAGCATTTGTCTTTGCCTTTGCAATACCACAGAAGCAATGCATGGTCAATGTACAGCAATGACACACCTGTGTGAACAGCCAGGAGACCCCCCCCCCCCCATGTTATGTTACATAGTTACATAGTTAGTACGGTCGAAAAAAGACATATGTCCATCAAGTTCAACCAGGGAATTAAGGGGTAGGGGTGTGGCGCGATATTGGGGAAGGGATGAGATTTTATATTTCTTCATAAGCATTAATCTTATTTTGTCAATTAGGAACATTCAGCACCCACCCGCTATCAAGGCAGCTGCCTATCATGTCATGCCCTACCTGCACAGGTGTGCTGGCTACTCAAATGATCCAATTAAGGAGGCCATTTAGTCAGCAGCAGCAGAAGTCCTGTGCCTGGACGCTCCAACAGCGGCCAGACACAAGCAGAAGCAGAAGCAGCAGAAGCAGCAGCAGCACCACCTTTTGTTTTTTGGCTGCAGCAGCAGCAAAGCCCACAGGGCTGGCTAGCTGGCTAGCCAGCAAGCAGGTAGCAATGAAAGTAGGAATCTTTCTTTTTAACCCTGTAAGGGGGTGGTGCACTGTACCCGAAGATACTGCCATATCGGGTCAATGCATAGGGCGACGGAAGCAAGCTTCGAAATCGGCCCCCGTTCTCAAAAATCCATTTAATATATGGTCCCCAGATAGGGGACGTATCAGATATTAAACTGATAAGAACAGATACTACACTTGATCTTAGCCAAAAGGCCGAGAAGCGATAACCGTGAAAGGGGCGGGCCCAACAAGGTGCCCTTCATGGGCACTATCACTGCTTGCTGTCAGGGAGGCTGCCAGACAATTTTCCATGCACACTCTGGGCTGGGGGGCAGTCAACCACCAGTACACACAGCAGAACCTAAACCCATACCATTATTGCTAAGCAGCAAGACAGGGGCCCATTGCACTCCCACGGGGCCTTTTTAAATGCAATCCATAACCCGGATTTGCCAGGAACCCTTCTTACTCCTCCTACTTGCATGTGACACTGGGCTTAGGATCTGCATAGGAAACACACACACAAGCACACACCTACCTTTGTTGCCTGCAGATGCCTCCTTGGCTGTCCCCAAACGGTATCAAACCAACACCCACGGGAAGCTGTAAGCATAGAGGACATGCCTGCACCCCATTGGACTTACCTGTGTGGGTTAAACCCGGGTTATTTGACAACCTATGGCGGTGATAGTTCTGCTCAGGCAGAGCAGTGCTGATGCTCCTCATAAAGCTGTCGCTGCTGTGAAGGTTCTAGGTGACATCACAAATCCCTATGGTTACATACACAACAAAGCTGGGTTGTTGTTGTTTACACTCTGCAAGGCCTGTGGAAGTGAGTGACATCATAGCACTGTAGTTCTGAGGGTTCTAGATGGATGCAACAATCTCCTGTTGCTTCTATGAAGGCCATAATAGACGACATCACCAAACAGCTCCATAGTCACATACACAGCAAAGGAGAGATGTTGTTTACACCTAGTGATGTCAGTGGTATTGAGTGACATCACAGCAAAGTGCTAAGGCTCCTGGGCCTGGACACAGCAGCGGCTGCAATATCTCAACGGAGAATACGTTTATATATATGTGTGTGTGTGCGCGTATATATATATATATATATATATATATATATATATATATATATATATTTCTCCGCCGAAATCACTTTTAAACCCATTTCCACCTTTTTTTCCCTTCTCTTCCTCTTACTTTTTTTTCACGTTTTTTTACGTTTTTCTCCTTTTCGCCTCTTTTCTGGGCGTATTATTCTTCTTTTTCTTCTTTTTTTTCGTCTAATGCATACCCCATCAGTGCAGCAATGCTTATTCAATACCGCCAGCAGATGGAGACACTGGGGGATAATTCTCTAAGGATTTATACTGATTTTTCCTGTCTGAATTTGTCGCACAGAAAGTTGCAGGCCAAATATGTGTGACATTTCTGCGACTTTAGCTTCTAGAGCATTTTTACAACATTATACATAGGTGCTGAATACATAAAAAGCGACTGTTCAGCGACAGACAAGTCGCATCGGCTGAAAGTAGGCCAGAATGTCAGTCCATGTTGGAGCAGGTTTAGATACAGTCTAAAGTATAGATCTCAAAGTCTGTGCACAGAATTTAGCAAGGGCCTCGCACCTTCTGATGCATCAGGTAGGTGCACAATAGCATAGCCTAACCCTCTGTACTTTGGTCTATATTGATGCGGGACATAGACAGCCAGCTGATGACCAATCCATTAGTGCAATGGATGGCTGGAAGCATTTGTCTTTGCCTTTGCAATACCACAGAAGCAATGCATGGTCAATGTACAGCAATGACACACCTGTGTGAACAGCCAGGAGACCCCCCCCCCCCCATGTTATGTTACATAGTTACATAGTTAGTACGGTCGAAAAAAGACATATGTCCATCAAGTTCAACCAGGGAATTAAGGGGTAGGGGTGTGGCGCGATATTGGGGAAGGGATGAGATTTTATATTTCTTCATAAGCATTAATCTTATTTTGTCAATTAGGAACATTCAGCACCCACCCGCTATCAAGGCAGCTGCCTATCATGTCATGCCCTACCTGCACAGGTGTGCTGGCTACTCAAATGATCCAATTAAGGAGGCCATTTAGTCAGCAGCAGCAGAAGTCCTGTGCCTGGACGCTCCAACAGCGGCCAGACACAAGCAGAAGCAGAAGCAGCAGAAGCAGCAGCAGCACCACCTTTTGTTTTTTGGCTGCAGCAGCAGCAAGGCCCACAGGGCTGGCTAGCTGGCTAGCCAGCAAGCAGGTAGCAATGAAAGTAGGAATCTTTCTTTTTAACCCTGTAAGGGGGTGGTGCACTGTACCCGAAGATACTGCCATATCGGGTCAATGCATAGGGCGACGGAAGCAAGCTTCGAAATCGGCCCCCGTTCTCAAAAATCCATTTAATATATGGTCCCCAGATAGGGGACGTATCAGATATTAAACTGATAAGAACAGATACTACACTTGATCTTAGCCAAAAGGCCGAGAAGCGATAACCGTGAAAGGGGCGGGCCCAACAAGGTGCCCTTCATGGGCACTATCACTGCTTGCTGTCAGGGAGGCTGCCAGACAATTTTCCATGCACACTCTGGGCTGGGGGGCAGTCAACCACCAGTACACACAGCAGAACCTAAACCCATACCATTATTGCTAAGCAGCAAGACAGGGGCCCATTGCACTCCCACGGGGCCTTTTTAAATGCAATCCATAACCCGGATTTGCCAGGAACCCTTCTTACTCCTCCTACTTGCATGTGACACTGGGCTTAGGATCTGCATAGGAAACACACACACAAGCACACACCTACCTTTGTTGCCTGCAGATGCCTCCTTGGCTGTCCCCAAACGGTATCAAACCAACACCCACGGGAAGCTGTAAGCATAGAGGACATGCCTGCACCCCATTGGACTTACCTGTGTGGGTTAAACCCGGGTTATTTGACAACCTATGGCGGTGATAGTTCTGCTCAGGCAGAGCAGTGCTGATGCTCCTCATAAAGCTGTCGCTGCTGTGAAGGTTCTAGGTGACATCACAAATCCCTATGGTTACATACACAACAAAGCTGGGTTGTTGTTGTTTACACTCTGCAAGGCCTGTGGAAGTGAGTGACATCATAGCACTGTAGTTCTGAGGGTTCTAGATGGATGCAACAATCTCCTGTTGCTTCTATGAAGGCCATAATAGACGACATCACCAAACAGCTCCATAGTCACATACACAGCAAAGGAGAGATGTTGTTTACACCTAGTGATGTCAGTGGTATTGAGTGACATCACAGCACAGTGCTAAGGCTCCTGGGCCTGGACACAGCAGCGGCTGCAATATCTCAACGGAGAATACGTTTATATATATGTGTGTGTGTGCGCGTATATATATATATATATATATATATATATATATATATATATATATTTCTCCGCCGAAATCACTTTTAAACCCATTTCCACCTTTTTTTCCCTTCTCTTCCTCTTACTTTTTTTTCAAGTTTTTTTACGTTTTTCTCCTTTTCGCCTCTTTTCTGGGCGTATTATTCTTCTTTTTCTTCTTTTTTTTCGTCTAATGCATACCCCATCAGTGCAGCAATGCTTATTCAATACCGCCAGCAGATGGAGACACTGGGGGATAATTTTCTAAGGATTTATACTGATTTTTCCTGTCTGAATTTGTCGCACAGAAAGTTGCAGGCCAAATATGTGTGACATTTCTGCGACTTTAGCTTCTAGAGCATTTTTACAACATTATACATAGGTGCTGAATACATAAAAAGCGACTGTTCAGCGACAGACAAGTCGCATCGGCTGAAAGTAGGCCAGAATGTCAGTCCATGTTGGAGCAGGTTTAGATACAGTCTAAAGTATAGATCTCAAAGTCTGTGCACAGAATTTAGCAAGGGCCTCGCACCTTCTGATGCATCAGGTAGGTGCACAATAGCATAGCCTAACCCTCTGTACTTTGGTCTATATTGATGCGGGACATAGACAGCCAGCTGATGACCAATCCATTAGTGCAATGGATGGCTGGAAGCATTTGTCTTTGCCTTTGCAATACCACAGAAGCAATGCATGGTCAATGTACAGCAATGACACACCTGTGTGAACAGCCAGGAGACCCCCCCCCCCCCCCATGTTATGTTACATAATTACATAGTTAGTACGGTCGAAAAAAGACATATGTCCATCAAGTTCAACCAGGGAATTAAGGGGTAGGGGTGTGGCGCGATATTGGGGAAGGGATGAGATTTTATATTTCTTCATAAGCATTAATCTTATTTTGTCAATTAGGAACATTCAGCACCCACCCGCTATCAAGGCAGCTGCCTATCATGTCATGCCCTACCTGCACAGGTGTGCTGGCTACTCAAATGATCCAATTAAGGAGGCCATTTAGTCAGCAGCAGCAGAAGTCCTGTGCCTGGACGCTCCAACAGCGGCCAGACACAAGCAGAAGCAGAAGCAGCAGAAGCAGCAGCAGCACCACCTTTTGTTTTTTGGCTGCAGCAGCAGCAAGGCCCACAGGGCTGGCTAGCTGGCTAGCCAGCAAGCAGGTAGCAATGAAAGTAGGAATCTTTCTTTTTAACCCTGTAAGGGGGTGGTGCACTGTACCCGAAGATACTGCCATATCGGGTCAATGCATAGGGCGACGGAAGCAAGCTTCGAAATCGGCCCCCGTTCTCAAAAATCCATTTAATATATGGTCCCCAGATAGGGGACGTATCAGATATTAAACTGATAAGAACAGATACTACACTTGATCTTAGCCAAAAGGCCGAGAAGCGATAACCGTGAAAGGGGCGGGCCCAACAAGGTGCCCTTCATGGGCACTATCACTGCTTGCTGTCAGGGAGTCTGCCAGACAATTTTCCATGCACACTCTGGGCTGGGGGGCAGTCAACCACCAGTACACACAGCAGAACCTAAACCCATACCATTATTGCTAAGCAGCAAGACAGGGGCCCATTGCACTCCCACGGGGCCTTTTTAAATGCAATCCATAACCCGGATTTGCCAGGAACCCTTCTTACTCCTCCTACTTGCATGTGACACTGGGCTTAGGATCTGCATAGGAAACACACACACAAGCACACACCTACCTTTGTTGCCTGCAGATGCCTCCTTGGCTGTCCCCAAACGGTATCAAACCAACACCCACGGGAAGCTGTAAGCATAGAGGACATGCCTGCACCCCATTGGACTTACCTGTGTGGGTTAAACCCGGGTTATTTGACAACCTATGGCGGTGATGGTTCTGCTCAGGCAGAGCAGTGCTGATGCTCCTCATAAAGCTGTCGCTGCTGTGAAGGTTCTAGGTGACATCACAAATCCCTATGGTTACATACACAACAAAGCTGGGTTGTTGTTGTTTACACTCTGCAAGGCCTGTGGAAGTGAGTGACATCATAGCACTGTAGTTCTGAGGGTTCTAGATGGATGCAACAATCTCCTGTTGCTTCTATGAAGGCCATAATAGACGACATCACCAAACAGCTCCATAGTCACATACACAGCAAAGGAGAGATGTTGTTTACACCTAGTGATGTCAGTGGTATTGAGTGACATCACAGCACAGTGCTAAGGCTCCTGGGCCTGGACACAGCAGCGGCTGCAATATCTCAACGGAGAATACGTTTATATATATGTGTGTGTGTGCGCGTATATATATATATATATATATATATATATATATATATATATATATATTTCTCCGCCGAAATCACTTTTAAACCCATTTCCACCTTTTTTTCCCTTCTCTTCCTCTTACTTTTTTTTCACGTTTTTTTACGTTTTTCTCCTTTTCGCCTCTTTTCTGGGCGTATTATTCTTCTTTTTCTTCTTTTTTTTCGTCTAATGCATACCCCATCAGTGCAGCAATGCTTATTCAATACCGCCAGCAGATGGAGACACTGGGGGATAATTTTCTAAGGATTTATACTGATTTTTCCTGTCTGAATTTGTCGCACAGAAAGTTGCAGGCCAAATATGTGTGACATTTCTGCGACTTTAGCTTCTAGAGCATTTTTACAACATTATACATAGGTGCTGAATACATAAAAAGCGACTGTTCAGCGGCAGACAAGTCGCATCGGCTGAAAGTAGGCCAGAATGTCAGTCCATGTTGGAGCAGGTTTAGATACAGTCTAAAGTATAGATCTCAAAGTCTGTGCACAGAATTTAGCAAGGGCCTCGCACCTTCTGATGCATCAGGTAGGTGCACAATAGCATAGCCCAACCCTCTGTACTTTGGTCTATATTGATGCGGGACATAGACAGCCAGCTGATGACCAATCCATTAGTGCAATGGATGGCTGGAAGCATTTGTCTTTGCCTTTGCAATACCACAGAAGCAATGCATGGTCAATGTACAGCAATGACACACCTGTGTGAACAGCCAGGAGACCCCCCCCCCCCCCCATGTTATGTTACATAGTTACATAGTTAGTACGGTCGAAAAAAGACATATGTCCATCAAGTTCAACCAGGGAATTAAGGGGTAGGGGTGTGGCGCGATATTGGGGAAGGGATGAGATTTTATATTTCTTCATAAGCATTAATCTTATTTTGTCAATTAGGAACATTCAGCACCCACCCGCTATCAAGGCAGCTGCCTATCATGTCATGCCCTACCTGCACAGGTGTGCTGGCTACTCAAATGATCCAATTAAGGAGGCCATTTAGTCAGCAGCAGCAGAAGTCCTGTGCCTGGACGCTCCAACAGCGGCCAGACACAAGCAGAAGCAGAAGCAGCAGAAGCAGCAGCAGCACCACCTTTTGTTTTTTGGCTGCAGCAGCAGCAAGGCCCACAGGGCTGGCTAGCTGGCTAGCCAGCAAGCAGGTAGCAATGAAAGTAGGAATCTTTCTTTTTAACCCTGTAAGGGGGTGGTGCACTGTACCCGAAGATACTGCCATATCGGGTCAATGCATAGGGCGACGGAAGCAAGCTTCGAAATCGGCCCCCGTTCTCAAAAATCCATTTAATATATGGTCCCCAGATAGGGGACGTATCAGATATTAAACTGATAAGAACAGATACTACACTTGATCTTAGCCAAAAGGCCGAGAAGCGATAACCGTGAAAGGGGCGGGCCCAACAAGGTGCCCTTCATGGGCACTATCACTGCTTGCTGTCAGGGAGGCTGCCAGACAATTTTCCATGCACACTCTGGGCTGGGGGGCAGTCAACCACCAGTACACACAGCAGAACCTAAACCCATACCATTATTGCTAAGCAGCAAGACAGGGGCCCATTGCACTCCCACGGGGCCTTTTTAAATGCAATCCATAACCCGGATTTGCCAGGAACCCTTCTTACTCCTCCTACTTGCATGTGACACTGGGCTTAGGATCTGCATAGGAAACACACACACAAGCACACACCTACCTTTGTTGCCTGCAGATGCCTCCTTGGCTGTCCCCAAACGGTATCAAACCAACACCCACGGGAAGCTGTAAGCATAGAGGACATGCCTGCACCCCATTGGACTTACCTGTGTGGGTTAAACCCGGGTTATTTGACAACCTAACCTATGGCGGTGATGGTTCTGCTCAGGCAGAGCAGTGCTGATGCTCCTCATAAAGCTGTCGCTGCTGTGAAGGTTCTAGGTGACATCACAAATCCCTATGGTTACATACACAACAAAGCTGGGTTGTTGTTGTTTACACTCTGCAAGGCCTGTGGAAGTGAGTGACATCATAGCACTGTAGTTCTGAGGGTTCTAGATGGATGCAACAATCTCCTGTTGCTTCTATGAAGGCCATAATAGACGACATCACCAAACAGCTCCATAGTCACATACACAGCAAAGGAGAGATGTTGTTTACACCTAGTGATGTCAGTGGTATTGAGTGACATCACAGCACAGTGCTAAGGCTCCTGGGCCTGGACACAGCAGCGGCTGCAATATCTCAACGGAGAATACGTTTATATATATGTGTGTGTGTGCGCGTATATATATATATATATATATATATATATATATATATATATATATATATATATATTCTCCGCCGAAATCACTTTTAAACCCATTTCCACCTTTTTTTCCCTTCTCTTCCTCTTACTTTTTTTTCACGTTTTTTTACGTTTTTCTCCTTTTCGCCTCTTTTCTGGGCGTATTATTCTTCTTTTTCTTCTTTTTTTTCGTCTAATGCATACCCCATCAGTGCAGCAATGCTTATTCAATACCGCCAGCAGATGGAGACACTGGGGGATAATTTTCTAAGGATTTATACTGATTTTTCCTGTCTGAATTTGTCGCACAGAAAGTTGCAGGCCAAATATGTGTGACATTTCTGCGACTTTAGCTTCTAGAGCATTTTTACAACATTATACATAGGTGCTGAATACATAAAAAGCGACTGTTCAGCGACAGACAAGTCGCATCGGCTGAAAGTAGGCCAGAATGTCAGTCCATGTTGGAGCAGGTTTAGATACAGTCTAAAGTATAGATCTCAAAGTCTGTGCACAGAATTTAGCAAGGGCCTCGCACCTTCTGATGCATCAGGTAGGTGCACAATAGCATAGCCTAACCCTCTGTACTTTGGTCTATATTGATGCGGGACATAGACAGCCAGCTGATGACCAATCCATTAGTGCAATGGATGGCTGGAAGCATTTGTCTTTGCCTTTGCAATACCACAGAAGCAATGCATGGTCAATGTACAGCAATGACACACCTGTGTGAACAGCCAGGAGACCCCCCCCCCCCCCCATGTTATGTTACATAGTTACATAGTTAGTACGGTCGAAAAAAGACATATGTCCATCAAGTTCAACCAGGGAATTAAGGGGTAGGGGTGTGGCGCGATATTGGGGAAGGGATGAGATTTTATATTTCTTCATAAGCATTAATCTTATTTTGTCAATTAGGAACATTCAGCACCCACCCGCTATCAAGGCAGCTGCCTATCATGTCATGCCCTACCTGCACAGGTGTGCTGGCTACTCAAATGATCCAATTAAGGAGGCCATTTAGTCAGCAGCAGCAGAAGTCCTGTGCCTGGACGCTCCAACAGCGGCCAGACACAAGCAGAAGCAGAAGCAGCAGAAGCAGCAGCAGCACCACCTTTTGTTTTTTGGCTGCAGCAGCAGCAAGGCCCACAGGGCTGGCTAGCTGGCTAGCCAGCAAGCAGGTAGCAATGAAAGTAGGAATCTTTCTTTTTAACCCTGTAAGGGGGTGGTGCACTGTACCCGAAGATACTGCCATATCGGGTCAATGCATAGGGCGACGGAAGCAAGCTTCGAAATCGGCCCCCGTTCTCAAAAATCCATTTAATATATGGTCCCCAGATAGGGGACGTATCAGATATTAAACTGATAAGAACAGATTTTTTTTTTTTTTTTTTTTTTTTTTTTTTTTCCTCAGTTACAGACTATTGTTTGGACGATCATCAGGTCACCTACCAAGACTCGTCACTTAAAACAATATCTGAAAAAACATCATACGGAAAAAACTAACTAAGGGAACCGAGTGCCAAGAAAAAGTGACCAAACAACAAAACAAAAAAACATGTCAAAAACAATCACAGAAATTGGTCAAAAACTTACAGCTTTCTCCTTTACGTACTTCTTATAAATTTTTCCATCGTGTATGCATCCAGATTTTCTCCGCTTCTTCTTCACCAATTCTCTTTTTGTCCAGTAGAAAGATAGTAAAAATCCTTCCTAAAAACAATCTTTTCAATTCCCTCGGAGAAATAACAACATTTTTAAAAACAAGCAAATTGCGTGAGTCCCATAAAACCTCTTTAAAAACAGAAAAAAGAATCCAATTAGTACGTGTATCTTCCTTTTTACTAAGATCTTGACCAATAAAAACTTTCTCAAAAGAAAAACTGTTATATCCAGTGAGTTGGATTAAAAACTTCTTTAAAAACATAAAAAATTCTTTTGCATAAAAACAGTCCCAATAAAGGTGCACTAAGTCTTCTCTACCTCCACAACCCTCTCTTGGGCATCTGTCACTTATTCTCAAACCTCTTCCATTTAAAAAAGATTGGGTTGGGAGGCAGCCATGAAAGGACATCCAACTAACGTCTTTTTGTCTGTTTGATAGTCCAATAACTTTAAAAAACTTCCAAATCTTCACAGACTGAGCATTAGTGCAGAATGGTACTTCATATAATCTCTCATTTTTCCTTATTTCTTGTTCTATTTTCTTTTTATCAGGTTCACCTAAAGAGCTCAAACCAAATTGATCATTGAAAGACCTGAGGAGCACATAGAAGGTAGGTATCACATGTGCTATGGGTCTCCTCAAATCCCTCTCACACCAGCCCCATTTGGAAAACAACCATCCTGCAAGGTATTTACTCATGTCTGCCGCCCTATTATTGCACTGTATCAATTTAAAAATTAAAAGAAAATAGTGCACCTTTAAAAACAGATCAATGTTTGGAAAGTTATATCCGCCCAAATTCATACTCTTCATCACTTCTTCTCTTCTCATTTTCTCCATCTTAGACCCCCAGAAGAACACAAAAAGCTTCCTTGTGACTCTCCTAGTCCATAACTTCCCTGGAGGAAGCACCATAGCCGTATACAAGAGAAGCGGTAGGATTACAGACTTAATGATAAGAACTTTCCCTTTAAGTGACAAGTTCCTTAACCTCCAGAAGGATAGCTTCTTCTCAATTTTACTGTCCAAAGTCTCATAACTTTTCTTTCCTTTGAGGTCTTTATCAAATATCACTCCTAGCACTTCAATGTCTTCTTTTTCCTTAACACCATCCACTACTATATTCTCTTGGTTCCCAAAACTGCATAATTGGCACTTCCCCCAGTTCACATTCATCCCAGCCACACAACAAAAAATCCTCACATGCAAATTTACTCTGTTGAGATCTGCTTGGGATGTACAAGTAAAAACCACATCGTCCATATAACTTAAAACCTTTAACTTACTACCATCACTACCTGGAATAAAAACACCACTCACACATTTATCTTTCTGCACATTCTTCAACAGGCCCTCTATAACGCATATAAACAGAATTGGGGAGAGTGGGCATCCCTGTCTGACTCCAGACAAGACATTAAAAGCAGGCCCCACATGCCCATTTACTAAAATCTGACTTGTCACCCCATGATAAAAACTCATAATAACAGATAATAACTTTTCTGGAATACCTAAGTGTTTTAAAGCAATGAACATAAAATCATGTGCAACCTTATCATAAGCCTTTTCGAAATCTATGGACTCAACAAACAGTGCATTCTTGTTAAAGTTACTGTAATAAATAGAGTCTCTTAAAAGCAATAAATTATCTGTTATTTTTCTTTTCGGTACTGCACAAACTTGGTATTCTCCCACAAGGTGGTCCACTACATCACTCAGTCTATTAGCCACAATCTTAGCAATTATCTTGTAGTCACAATTTAATAAAGTTATAGGTCTCCAATTTTTAAGATCTCTGCCATCACCTTTTTTATGAATTAATGTTATGACCCCTTTCTTCATAGATTCAGCTAAAACACCTGAGTTAAAAACATATTGCACCACCCGTGTAAACTCTTTACTTAAAATATTCCAGAACGCGGAATAAAACTCAGCGGGGAGACCATCACAGCCTGGTGTCTTCCCTTTGGCCATCTTATCCAGGGCCTGCTTGATCTCCCCTTCACTAACATCATCAATCAAAAAATCTACTTTTTCAACAGGAACATTATTCTCCAAAATATTACAATAATCATTCATCTCCGTCTCACTGGCTCTGCTCTTATTACTAAAGAGTGTCTCATAAAATCTGCCAATCTCCTTCACCATCTCCACTCCAAAAACTTCCCCCGTAGGGGTAAAAACAGATTTAAAAACACCTTTAGCATTAAAACATTTTTTAAAGAAATACCGTGTACACTGCTCATTTTCTTCTAGGTGCTGCACTTTAGACTTATATACAATATTCCTTCCCTTTTCCAACAACCTTTTTTTCATCTCCCCCTTCACCTTAACAATCTCATCCTCCACCTCCACACCAACACGTTTAAACTTATAGAGAGTCTCTAACCGGGATACAAGCCTTTCATCACTCCTCCTCTTCTCTTGTGCTCTCTTTATGCAAAACATCTTAAAGAAATTAGAAAACTCTCCTTTAGCCCATTCCCACCACACTAAGACATTACTAAAATCAGGTTGTTTAGAAACACAGGATAAAAACACATGATTAAAACCAGCCATTACTTCCTCATCTTCCAATAGACTTACATTTAATTTCCAGAGCCCCCTCCCAAAATGAAGGGACTCTGTGACACTTATCTCAGCCGACACCATCTTGTGGTCTGAGAAAGTTGACATCATTTGATTGCACCGGACCACCTTAATCCCATCAGAGACCAGGATGTAATCGATCCGGGATTTACAGCGGCCACTATCTGATATGTACGTATATCTTTCATCAGTGCTAACCATCAGTCCAACATCAGTAAAATGCAAGTCTTGAATAATTTGATTTAAAACATTGGAAGTAATATCAGTTCTAACCTCAGCAGAGCTCTCACGATCATTGACGGATCTAATGCAGTTAAAATCGCCAACAATAATAGTATCTTCACGACCAGGGATAAAAAACTTAAGGGACTCTAAAAAAGACAAACGTGCTTGTTTTTCTGCTGGAGCATACACATTAAAAATTCTCATCCTCTGGCCCAAAACCTCAAAAATTAAAACCATACAACGACCAGGTACTAAAGTTTGGCAATTTAAAACTTTAGTGTCCCTGTTTCGCAATAAAATCCCAACACCTTCATTTTTGTTTTCTGCACATGTGGACCAGAAGGACTGCCCACACTTCCACTCATTTGCATAAGGTGCTGACTTTATTGCACACTCCTGTAAACATATCACATCACTTCTAACATTCTCAAGAATATCAAAAATTGCAGCTCTCCTAATTTCAGACTCAATACTTCTTACATTAATAGTTGTTACAACCAAAGTCATAATAACTAGGAAAAGAAAACCAAATGCTTTAAAATCCATCTTAACTTAGAAATTAACATTTTGGCCTTCAACTTTCCTATGTAAACTTGCAAAACAATCAGGCGACCCTATGTTAGAGTCCCTGTCTATTTCATTATCACTACAAAGAACAAGGGCTTCCTGATCCTCAGACCAGCTCCCTGTCTTACACCTTTTATTCACAACCTGCACATCCTCATCTTCCTCCTCCTCTTCTTCCTTACTGCGAGAAACTCTCTGACCAGGTGTTAGAGATCTCTGAGATGACCCAACAACTTCCATTCCCTCCTCCTCCCCCACAATTGGGTTTGGACATTCAATATCATCCATAGCCTCTTCACTAGAAAGAACATCACCATACACTGTCTCAATTTTCTCCACCACTTTCACTTTTTTTGCTTTTTTCTTTTTCACCAAGGTAAATTCACCTCCCACACCTGTCTCCTCACCAGTCACAGCAGTGGAAACACCCTCCTCCCCTGACCTCTCCTGAGTGCTAATGTGCTCCACTATCACAGAACTTTCCTCAGCCACCTGTGCCACATTAACACTCACACTCACACTCTCACCAACTCCAGGAACAAACCTCCCTCCCCCTTTTTCTCTTTGTTCTCCTCTATTCCCAGCTGCATCAGCATAACTTCTCTTCTTTTTATACCACATATCACAGCCTCTTGCCAAATGTTCCTCACTTCCACAGATATCACATGTCTTCTTCTCTGTACAAATACTTGCTTCATGACCAGTTTTCCCACAATTTCTGCAACATTCTCCTTTCTCAGGGCAATAATCCTGCACATGGCCATAGGCATGGCACTTTCTACAATATTGCAACTGGCCTTCATAAAAGCAGAAACCTCTCTCTCCTCCGATAGAAAACACCTGTGGTATGCTCTTCCTTCCATCTTGCATTCCTTCATCTTTTTTAAATTTTACAATAAACTTTCTCTTACAATTAAAGTACCCAAACTTGTTCTTAAGTCTTCCTATAAATTTCACTTCCTCGCAATACCGGAACAAAAAGTTTGTAACCATTTCATCAGAAACCTTAAGATTATACATGTGGACAATTACTACCTTTGTTGTATTCATAAATAACGGTTCCACTTTAATCTTCTTCATTATAGCAGGCTCACTTTTCCTCTTCATTTCTTCAAGATCCATATAGACTCTCTGGCAAATCTCAGAACCACAAAAAGTAATATCATAAATTCCTTGCCTAGGAAAATCCTGTATAGCCAATACATTCCATACCTGTAGGTAATCAAGCTTGCGAAGAATCTCCACAACGATTTGGTCAAGTCCGATCGTCCCCCGGTGCTCGCCAGGAACGTAGATCCGCACCGTGTCCTCAAGTCCACGCGCCTTCTCGCTCATTTTTGCAGGTAAAACCCACGATCGCGGCTCAGCAACAATCCAGGGCCCCCCGTAAAGAGGGCCCCGATCACCACTCCTTTCAACCCAAACCACGCACAGAAATCCACACGTGATCTTAGCCAAAAGGCCGAGAAGCGATAACCGTGAAAGGGGCGGGCCCAACAAGGTGCCCTTCATGGGCACTATCACTGCTTGCTGTCAGGGAGGCTGCCAGACAATTTTCCATGCACACTCTGGGCTGGGGGGCAGTCAACCACCAGTACACACAGCAGAACCTAAACCCATACCATTATTGCTAAGCAGCAAGACAGGGGCCCATTGCACTCCCACGGGGCCTTTTTAAATGCAATCCATAACCCGGATTTGCCAGGAACCCTTCTTACTCCTCCTACTTGCATGTGACACTGGGCTTAGGATCTGCATAGGAAACACACACACAAGCACACACCTACCTTTGTTGCCTGCAGATGCCTCCTTGGCTGTCCCCAAACGGTATCAAACCAACACCCACGGGAAGCTGTAAGCATAGAGGACATGCCTGCACCCCATTGGACTTACCTGTGTGGGTTAAACCCGGGTTATTTGACAACCTATGGCGGTGATGGTTCTGCTCAGGCAGAGCAGTGCTGATGCTCCTCATAAAGCTGTCGCTGCTGTGAAGGTTCTAGGTGACATCACAAATCCCTATGGTTACATACACAACAAAGCTGGGTTGTTGTTGTTTACACTCTGCAAGGCCTGTGGAAGTGAGTGACATCATAGCACTGTAGTTCTGAGGGTTCTAGATGGATGCAACAATCTCCTGTTGCTTCTATGAAGGCCATAATAGACGACATCACCAAACAGCTCCATAGTCACATACACAGCAAAGGAGAGATGTTGTTTACACCTAGTGATGTCAGTGGTATTGAGTGACATCACAGCACAGTGCTAAGGCTCCTGGGCCTGGACACAGCAGCGGCTGCAATATCTCAACGGAGAATACGTTTATATATATGTGTGTGTGTGCGCGTATATATATATATATATATATATATATATATATATATATATTTCTCCGCCGAAATCACTTTTAAACCCATTTCCACCTTTTTTTCCCTTCTCTTCCTCTTACTTTTTTTTCACGTTTTTTTACGTTTTTCTCCTTTTCGCCTCTTTTCTGGGCGTATTATTCTTCTTTTTCTTCTTTTTTTTCGTCTAATGCATACCCCATCAGTGCAGCAATGCTTATTCAATACCGCCAGCAGATGGAGACACTGGGGGATAATTTTCTAAGGATTTATACTGATTTTTCCTGTCTGAATTTGTCGCACAGAAAGTTGCAGGCCAAATATGTGTGACATTTCTGCGACTTTAGCTTCTAGAGCATTTTTACAACATTATACATAGGTGCTGAATACATAAAAAGCGACTGTTCAGCGACAGACAAGTCGCATCGGCTGAAAGTAGGCCAGAATGTCAGTCCATGTTGGAGCAGGTTTAGATACAGTCTAAAGTATAGATCTCAAAGTCTGTGCACAGAATTTAGCAAGGGCCTCGCACCTTCTGATGCATCAGGTAGGTGCACAATAGCATAGCCTAACCCTCTGTACTTTGGTCTATATTGATGCGGGACATAGACAGCCAGCTGATGACCAATCCATTAGTGCAATGGATGGCTGGAAGCATTTGTCTTTGCCTTTGCAATACCACAGAAGCAATGCATGGTCAATGTACAGCAATGACACACCTGTGTGAACAGCCAGGAGACACCCCCCCCCCCCCATGTTATGTTACATAGTTACATAGTTAGTACGGTCGAAAAAAGACATATGTCCATCAAGTTCAACCAGGGAATTAAGGGGTAGGGGTGTGGCGCGATATTGGGGAAGGGATGAGATTTTATATTTCTTCATAAGCATTAATCTTATTTTGTCAATTAGGAACATTCAGCACCCACCCGCTATCAAGGCAGCTGCCTATCATGTCATGCCCTACCTGCACAGGTGTGCTGGCTACTCAAATGATCCAATTAAGGAGGCCATTTAGTCAGCAGCAGCAGAAGTCCTGTGCCTGGACGCTCCAACAGCGGCCAGACACAAGCAGAAGCAGAAGCAGCAGAAGCAGCAGCAGCACCACCTTTTGTTTTTTGGCTGCAGCAGCAGCAAGGCCCACAGGGCTGGCTAGCTGGCTAGCCAGCAAGCAGGTAGCAATGAAAGTAGGAATCTTTCTTTTTAACCCTGTAAGGGGGTGGTGCACTGTACCCGAAGATACTGCCATATCGGGTCAATGCATAGGGCGACGGAAGCAAGCTTCGAAATCGGCCCCCGTTCTCAAAAATCCATTTAATATATGGTCCCCAGATAGGGGACGTATCAGATATTAAACTGATAAGAACAGATACTACACTTGATCTTAGCCAAAAGGCCGAGAAGCGATAACCGTGAAAGGGGCGGGCCCAACAAGGTGCCCTTCATGGGCACTATCACTGCTTGCTGTCAGGGAGGCTGCCAGACAATTTTCCATGCACACTCTGGGCTGGGGGGCAGTCAACCACCAGTACACACAGCAGAACCTAAACCCATACCATTATTGCTAAGCAGCAAGACAGGGGCCCATTGCACTCCCACGGGGCCTTTTTAAATGCAATCCATAACCCGGATTTGCCAGGAACCCTTCTTACTCCTCCTACTTGCATGTGACACTGGGCTTAGGATCTGCATAGGAAACACACACACAAGCACACACCTACCTTTGTTGCCTGCAGATGCCTCCTTGGCTGTCCCCAAACGGTATCAAACCAACACCCACGGGAAGCTGTAAGCATAGAGGACATGCCTGCACCCCATTGGACTTACCTGTGTGGGTTAAACCCGGGTTATTTGACAACCTATGGCGGTGATGGTTCTGCTCAGGCAGAGCAGTGCTGATGCTCCTCATAAAGCTGTCGCTGCTGTGAAGGTTCTAGGTGACATCACAAATCCCTATGGTTACATACACAACAAAGCTGGGTTGTTGTTGTTTACACTCTGCAAGGCCTGTGGAAGTGAGTGACATCATAGCACTGTAGTTCTGAGGGTTCTAGATGGATGCAACAATCTCCTGTTGCTTCTATGAAGGCCATAATAGACGACATCACCAAACAGCTCCATAGTCACATACACAGCAAAGGAGAGATGTTGTTTACACCTAGTGATGTCAGTGGTATTGAGTGACATCACAGCACAGTGCTAAGGCTCCTGGGCCTGGACACAGCAGCGGCTGCAATATCTCAACGGAGAATACGTTTATATATATGTGTGTGTGTGCGCGTATATATATATATATATATATATATATATATATTTCTCCGCCGAAATCACTTTTAAACCCATTTCCACCTTTTTTTCCCTTCTCTTCCTCTTACTTTTTTTTCACGTTTTTTTACGTTTTTCTCCTTTTCGCCTCTTTTCTGGGCGTATTATTCTTCTTTTTCTTCTTTTTTTTCGTCTAATGCATACCCCATCAGTGCAGCAATGCTTATTCAATACCGCCAGCAGATGGAGACACTGGGGGATAATTTTCTAAGGATTTATACTGATTTTTCCTGTCTGAATTTGTCGCACAGAAAGTTGCAGGCCAAATATGTGTGACATTTCTGCGACTTTAGCTTCTAGAGCATTTTTACAACATTATACATAGGTGCTGAATACATAAAAAGCGACTGTTCAGCGACAGACAAGTCGCATCGGCTGAAAGTAGGCCAGAATGTCAGTCCATGTTGGAGCAGGTTTAGATACAGTCTAAAGTATAGATCTCAAAGTCTGTGCACAGAATTTAGCAAGGGCCTCGCACCTTCTGATGCATCAGGTAGGTGCACAATAGCATAGCCTAACCCTCTGTACTTTGGTCTATATTGATGCGGGACATAGACAGCCAGCTGATGACCAATCCATTAGTGCAATGGATGGCTGGAAGCATTTGTCTTTGCCTTTGCAATACCACAGAAGCAATGCATGGTCAATGTACAGCAATGACACACCTGTGTGAACAGCCAGGAGACCCCCCCCCCCCCCATGTTATGTTACATAGTTACATAGTTAGTACGGTCGAAAAAAGACATATGTCCATCAAGTTCAACCAGGGAATTAAGGGGTAGGGGTGTGGCGCGATATTGGGGAAGGGATGAGATTTTATATTTCTTCATAAGCATTAATCTTATTTTGTCAATTAGGAACATTCAGCACCCACCCGCTATCAAGGCAGCTGCCTATCATGTCATGCCCTACCTGCACAGGTGTGCTGGCTACTCAAATGATCCAATTAAGGAGGCCATTTAGTCAGCAGCAGCAGAAGTCCTGTGCCTGGACGCTCCAACAGCGGCCAGACACAAGCAGAAGCAGAAGCAGCAGAAGCAGCAGCAGCACCACCTTTTGTTTTTTGGCTGCAGCAGCAGCAAGGCCCACAGGGCTGGCTAGCTGGCTAGCCAGCAAGCAGGTAGCAATGAAAGTAGGAATCTTTCTTTTTAACCCTGTAAGGGGGTGGTGCACTGTACCCGAAGATACTGCCATATCGGGTCAATGCATAGGGCGACGGAAGCAAGCTTCGAAATCGGCCCCCGTTCTCAAAAATCCATTTAATATATGGTCCCCAGATAGGGGACGTATCAGATATTAAACTGATAAGAACAGATACTACACTTGATCTTAGCCAAAAGGCCGAGAAGCGATAACCGTGAAAGGGGCGGGCCCAACAAGGTGCCCTTCATGGGCACTATCACTGCTTGCTGTCAGGGAGGCTGCCAGACAATTTTCCATGCACACTCTGGGCTGGGGGGCAGTCAACCACCAGTACACACAGCAGAACCTAAACCCATACCATTATTGCTAAGCAGCAAGACAGGGGCCCATTGCACTCCCACGGGGCCTTTTTAAATGCAATCCATAACCCGGATTTGCCAGGAACCCTTCTTACTCCTCCTACTTGCATGTGACACTGGGCTTAGGATCTGCATAGGAAACACACACACAAGCACACACCTACCTTTGTTGCCTGCAGATGCCTCCTTGGCTGTCCCCAAACGGTATCAAACCAACACCCACGGGAAGCTGTAAGCATAGAGGACATGCCTGCACCCCATTGGACTTACCTGTGTGGGTTAAACCCGGGTTATTTGACAACCTATGGCGGTGATGGTTCTGCTCAGGCAGAGCAGTGCTGATGCTCCTCATAAAGCTGTCGCTGCTGTGAAGGTTCTAGGTGACATCACAAATCCCTATGGTTACATACACAACAAAGCTGGGTTGTTGTTGTTTACACTCTGCAAGGCCTGTGGAAGTGAGTGACATCATAGCACTGTAGTTCTGAGGGTTCTAGATGGATGCAACAATCTCCTGTTGCTTCTATGAAGGCCATAATAGACGACATCACCAAACAGCTCCATAGTCACATACACAGCAAAGGAGAGATGTTGTTTACACCTAGTGATGTCAGTGGTATTGAGTGACATCACAGCACAGTGCTAAGGCTCCTGGGCCTGGACACAGCAGCGGCTGCAATATCTCAACGGAGAATACGTTTATATATATGTGTGTGTGTGTGCGCGTATATATATATATATATATATATATATATATATATATATATATTTCTCCGCCGAAATCACTTTTAAACCCATTTCCACCTTTTTTTCCCTTCTCTTCCTCTTACTTTTTTTTCACGTTTTTTTTACGTTTTTCTCCTTTTCGCCTCTTTTCTGGGCGTATTATTCTTCTTTTTCTTCTTTTTTTTCGTCTAATGCATACCCCATCAGTGCAGCAATGCTTATTCAATACCGCCAGCAGATGGAGACACTGGGGGATAATTTTCTAAGGATTTATACTGATTTTTCCTGTCTGAATTTGTCGCACAGAAAGTTGCAGGCCAAATATGTGTGACATTTCTGCGACTTTAGCTTCTAGAGCATTTTTACAACATTATACATAGGTGCTGAATACATAAAAAGCGACTGTTCAGCGACAGACAAGTCGCATCGGCTGAAAGTAGGCCAGAATGTCAGTCCATGTTGGAGCAGGTTTAGATACAGTCTAAAGTATAGATCTCAAAGTCTGTGCACAGAATTTAGCAAGGGCCTCGCACCTTCTGATGCATCAGGTAGGTGCACAATAGCATAGCCTAACCCTCTGTACTTTGGTCTATATTGATGCGGGACATAGACAGCCAGCTGATGACCAATCCATTAGTGCAATGGATGGCTGGAAGCATTTGTCTTTGCCTTTGCAATACCACAGAAGCAATGCATGGTCAATGTACAGCAATGACACACCTGTGTGAACAGCCAGGAGACCCCCCCCCCCCCATGTTATGTTACATAGTTACATAGTTAGTACGGTCGAAAAAAGACATATGTCCATCAAGTTCAACCAGGGAATTAAGGGGTAGGGGTGTGGCGCGATATTGGGGAAGGGATGAGATTTTATATTTCTTCATAAGCATTAATCTTATTTTGTCAATTAGGAACATTCAGCACCCACCCGCTATCAAGGCAGCTGCCTATCATGTCATGCCCTACCTGCACAGGTGTGCTGGCTACTCAAATGATCCAATTAAGCAGGCCATTTAGTCAGCAGCAGCAGAAGTCCTGTGCCTGGACGCTCCAACAGCGGCCAGACACAAGCAGAAGCAGAAGCAGCAGAAGCAGCAGCAGCACCACCTTTTGTTTTTTGGCTGCAGCAGCAGCAAGGCCCACAGGGCTGGCTAGCCAGCAAGCAGGTAGCAATGAAAGTAGGAATCTTTCTTTTTAACCCTGTAAGGGGGTGGTGCACTGTACCCGAAGATACTGCCATATCGGGTCAATGCATAGGGCGACGGAAGCAAGCTTCGAAATCGGCCCCCGTTCTCAAAAATCCATTTAATATATGGTCCCCAGATAGGGGACGTATCAGATATTAAACTGATAAGAACAGATACTACACTTGATCTTAGCCAAAAGGCCGAGAAGCGATAACCGTGAAAGGGGCGGGCCCAACAAGGTGCCCTTCATGGGCACTATCACTGCTTGCTGTCAGGGAGGCTGCCAGACAATTTTCCATGCACACTCTGGGCTGGGGGGCAGTCAACCACCAGTACACACAGCAGAACCTAAACCCATACCATTATTGCTAAGCAGCAAGACAGGGGCCCATTGCACTCCCACGGGGCCTTTTTAAATGCAATCCATAACCCGGATTTGCCAGGAACCCTTCTTACTCCTCCTACTTGCATGTGACACTGGGCTTAGGATCTGCATAGGAAACACACACACAAGCACACACCTACCTTTGTTGCCTGCAGATGCCTCCTTGGCTGTCCCCAAACGGTATCAAACCAACACCCACGGGAAGCTGTAAGCATAGAGGACATGCCTGCACCCCATTGGACTTACCTGTGTGGGTTAAACCCGGGTTATTTGACAACCTATGGCGGTGATGGTTCTGCTCAGGCAGAGCAGTGCTGATGCTCCTCATAAAGCTGTCGCTGCTGTGAAGGTTCTAGGTGACATCACAAATCCCTATGGTTACATACACAACAAAGCTGGGTTGTTGTTGTTTACACTCTGCAAGGCCTGTGGAAGTGAGTGACATCATAGCACTGTAGTTCTGAGGGTTCTAGATGGATGCAACAATCTCCTGTTGCTTCTATGAAGGCCATAATAGACGACATCACCAAACAGCTCCATAGTCACATACACAGCAAAGGAGAGATGTTGTTTACACCTAGTGATGTCAGTGGTATTGAGTGACATCACAGCACAGTGCTAAGGCTCCTGGGCCTGGACACAGCAGCGGCTGCAATATCTCAACGGAGAATACGTTTATATATATGTGTGTGTGTGCGCGTATATATATATATATATATATATATATATATATATATATTTCTCTGCCGAAATCACTTTTAAACCCATTTCCACCTTTTTTTCCCTTCTCTTCCTCTTACTTTTTTTTCACGTTTTTTTACGTTTTTCTACGTTTTTCTCCTTTTCGCCTCTTTTCTGGGCGTATTATTCTTCTTTTTCTTCTTTTTTTTCGTCTAATGCATACCCCATCAGTGCAGCAATGCTTATTCAATACCGCCAGCAGATGGAGACACTGGGGGATAATTTTCTAAGGATTTATACTGATTTTTCCTGTCTGAATTTGTCGCACAGAAAGTTGCAGGCCAAATATGTGTGACATTTCTGCGACTTTAGCTTCTAGAGCATTTTTACAACATTATACATAGGTGCTGAATACATAAAAAGCGACTGTTCAGCGACAGACAAGTCGCATCGGCTGAAAGTAGGCCAGAATGTCAGTCCATGTTGGAGCAGGTTTAGATACAGTCTAAAGTATAGATCTCAAAGTCTGTGCACAGAATTTAGCAAGGGCCTCGCACCTTCTGATGCATCAGGTAGGTGCACAATAGCATAGCCTAACCCTCT
This sequence comes from Hyla sarda, assembly GCF_029499605.1. NCBI lineage: Eukaryota > Metazoa > Chordata > Amphibia > Anura > Hylidae > Hyla > Hyla sarda. The sequence goes on from NW_026610519.1 coordinate 138,437, forward strand.
GTACTTTGGTCTATATTGATGCGGGACATAGACAGCCAGCTGATGACCAATCCATTAGTGCAATGGATGGCTGGAAGCATTTGTCTTTGCCTTTGCAATACCACAGAAGCAATGCATGGTCAATGTACAGCAATGACACACCTGTGTGAACAGCCAGGAGACCCCCCCCCCCCCCCCATGTTATGTTACATAGTTACATAGTTAGTACGGTCGAAAAAAGACATATGTCCATCAAGTTCAACCAGGGAATTAAGGGGTAGGGGTGTGGCGCGATATTGGGGAAGGGATGAGATTTTATATTTCTTCATAAGCATTAATCTTATTTTGTCAATTAGGAACATTCAGCACCCACCCGCTATCAAGGCAGCTGCCTATCATGTCATGCCCTACCTGCACAGGTGTGCTGGCTACTCAAATGATCCAATTAAGGAGGCCATTTAGTCAGCAGCAGCAGAAGTCCTGTGCCTGGACGCTCCAACAGCGGCCAGACACAAGCAGAAGCAGAAGCAGCAGAAGCAGCAGCAGCACCACCTTTTGTTTTTTGGCTGCAGCAGCAGCAAGGCCCACAGGGCTGGCTAGCCAGCAAGCAGGTAGCAATGAAAGTAGGAATCTTTCTTTTTAACCCTGTAAGGGGGTGGTGCACTGTACCCGAAGATACTGCCATATCGGGTCAATGCATAGGGCGACGGAAGCAAGCTTCGAAATCGGCCCCCGTTCTCAAAAATCCATTTAATATATGGTCCCCAGATAGGGGACGTATCAGATATTAAACTGATAAGAACAGATACTACACTTGATCTTAGCCAAAAGGCCGAGAAGCGATAACCGTGAAAGGGGCGGGCCCAACAAGGTGCCCTTCATGGGCACTATCACTGCTTGCTGTCAGGGAGGCTGCCAGACAATTTTCCATGCACACTCTGGGCTGGGGGGCAGTCAACCACCAGTACACACAGCAGAACCTAAACCCATACCATTATTGCTAAGCAGCAAGACAGGGGCCCATTGCACTCCCACGGGGCCTTTTTAAATGCAATCCATAACCCGGATTTGCCAGGAACCCTTCTTACTCCTCCTACTTGCATGTGACACTGGGCTTAGGATCTGCATAGGAAACACACACACAAGCACACACCTACCTTTGTTGCCTGCAGATGCCTCCTTGGCTGTCCCCAAACGGTATCAAACCAACACCCACGGGAAGCTGTAAGCATAGAGGACATGCCTGCACCCCATTGGACTTACCTGTGTGGGTTAAACCCGGGTTATTTGACAACCTATGGCGGTGATGGTTCTGCTCAGGCAGAGCAGTGCTGATGCTCCTCATAAAGCTGTCGCTGCTGTGAAGGTTCTAGGTGACATCACAAATCCCTATGGTTACATACACAACAAAGCTGGGTTGTTGTTGTTTACACTCTGCAAGGCCTGTGGAAGTGAGTGACATCATAGCACTGTAGTTCTGAGGGTTCTAGATGGATGCAACAATCTCCTGTTGCTTCTATGAAGGCCATAATAGACGACATCACCAAACAGCTCCATAGTCACATACACAGCAAAGGAGAGATGTTGTTTACACCTAGTGATGTCAGTGGTATTGAGTGACATCACAGCACAGTGCTAAGGCTCCTGGGCCTGGACACAGCAGCGGCTGCAATATCTCAACGGAGAATACGTTTATATATATGTGTGTGTGTGCGCGTATATATATATATATATATATATATATATATATATATTTCTCTGCCGAAATCACTTTTAAACCCATTTCCACCTTTTTTTCCCTTCTCTTCCTCTTACTTTTTTTTCACGTTTTTTTACGTTTTTCTCCTTTTCGCCTCTTTTCTGGGCGTATTATTCTTCTTTTTCTTCTTTTTTTTCGTCTAATGCATACCCCATCAGTGCAGCAATGCTTATTCAATACCGCCAGCAGATGGAGACACTGGGGGATAATTTTCTAAGGATTTATACTGATTTTTCCTGTCTGAATTTGTCGCACAGAAAGTTGCAGGCCAAATATGTGTGACATTTCTGCGACTTTAGCTTCTAGAGCATTTTTACAACATTATACATAGGTGCTGAATACATAAAAAGCGACTGTTCAGCGACAGACAAGTCGCATCGGCTGAAAGTAGGCCAGAATGTCAGTCCATGTTGGAGCAGGTTTAGATACAGTCTAAAGTATAGATCTCAAAGTCTGTGCACAGAATTTAGCAAGGGCCTCGCACCTTCTGATGCATCAGGTAGGTGCACAATAGCATAGCCTAACCCTCTGTACTTTGGTCTATATTGATGCGGGACATAGACAGCCAGCTGATGACCAATCCATTAGTGCAATGGATGGCTGGAAGCATTTGTCTTTGCCTTTGCAATACCACAGAAGCAATGCATGGTCAATGTACAGCAATGACACACCTGTGTGAACAGCCAGGAGACCCCCCCCCCCCCCATGTTATGTTACATAGTTACATAGTTAGTACGGTCGAAAAAAGACATATGTCCATCAAGTTCAACCAGGGAATTAAGGGGTAGGGGTGTGGCGCGATATTGGGGAAGGGATGAGATTTTATATTTCTTCATAAGCATTAATCTTATTTTGTCAATTTGGAACATTCAGCACCCACCCGCTATCAAGGCAGCTGCCTATCATGTCATGCCCTACCTGCACAGGTGTGCTGGCTACTCAAATGATCCAATTAAGGAGGCCATTTAGTCAGCAGCAGCAGAAGTCCTGTGCCTGGACGCTCCAACAGCGGCCAGACACAAGCAGAAGCAGAAGCAGCAGAAGCAGCAGCAGCACCACCTTTTGTTTTTTGGCTGCAGCAGCAGCAAGGCCCACAGGGCTGGCTAGCTGGCTAGCCAGCAAGCAGGTAGCAATGAAAGTAGGAATCTTTCTTTTTAACCCTGTAAGGGGGTGGTGCACTGTACCCGAAGATACTGCCATATCGGGTCAATGCATAGGGCGACGGAAGCAAGCTTCGAAATCGGCCCCCGTTCTCAAAAATCCATTTAATATATGGTCCCCAGATAGGGGACGTATCAGATATTAAACTGATAAGAACAGATTTTTTTTTTTTTTTTTTTTTAAACCTTCAGGTTTGGACATTAAAACATCAAAATCCAACTCCATACTTCGTCACTTAGACTTTCTGAAGTAAAGTCCAACTCATCATTAGGTCTTTCTTTTTATTTTCAATTTCAAACAAACATAAATACCATCACCAATTACAAACTTACAAGATATCTCCATTTCAAAAACTTCCATATCCCCTCAGCATCCTTATCCCCCAAATTCTTCCTATCACACAAATAAACAACATATAACCTATCTAGAATCATCTTAATACAACCCTCCACCGACACGTTTTTTCTTTTGAATACACATAAATTCCTAACATCCCAAAGTACTTCTTTAATAATGGCAAGCAACACAAAAAAAACCCTTTCCTTATCTCTCCCTACCATACTAAGTCCAAACATAACCACATCATACGACATATACCTTATACCAGTCAATTCTTTAAACAGCAATCTCATCCCTTTCCACACACCTTGCGCCATTTCACAATTCCAAAATACATGCATCACACTCTCAATCCCATCACACTCATCTCTTGGACACCTCTCATACCTTCCAATCCCTCTATTTCTTTGAAATTCTCTTACCGGTAACGCACCATGCAAACTCTGCCATACTATCTCACGTTGTCTATTTGTTACTCCAACAGTCATTATACTCTTCCACACTCTCCCCACATCTACAGCTCTCACCATATTAATTGAACATTCAACTTCGTCTTTTTTAATGTACCCAATCATACTCTTTTTACTCACAAACACTTCTGGACCCACACCAATCAACCTATAATTCTCCAAAAATTTCACCACATATACATACCAACTAGGACACACAAAAGCATAAGGCACTCTCAAATCTCTTTCCAACCAACCCAATTTACATAACACACTGCCACCCAAATATCTCACCATACATGCACAACTCTTTTCACCTCCCATCATTCTTTTCAAAGCAAAAACAATATTCACACCCAGATACACATCAACATTCGGAAAGTCCATTCCTCCATTTTTACCATCTTTCATTACAATCTCTCTCTTAACTCTTTCCATCTTTGTACCCCACAAAAACACAAATAACATTCTTTTCACCTTTCGCAAAACCATATAACTTGGCGGAAACACAACAGCAACATATAACAGTATTGGCAAAATCACACTCTTCACTATCATAACCTTACCAACCATTGACAACTCTCTCAATCTCCAAAAATTCAATTTCTTTTGCACTCTCTTCCCCACATCCTCCCAACTATTTCTACCATCCAACCGTTCATCCATCTTCACCCCCAACACCTGAATAGGCCCTTCCACCCCTTCCATACCAACATCCTCACTCTGAGTCACACCACCAAAACATTTATATTCACTCTTTCCCCAATTGACCTTAAAACCAGACGCACCACAAAACAGACTTACCAATAACTTGGATCTTCTTACAGCCGCAACAGATTCACTTACCACACATACATCATCCATATAAGCCAACACTTTAACCTCTTTACCACGACCCCCCGGAACTCTCACACCTCTCACACATTTATCCTTACGCAATAATTCTAATAATGGTTCCATAGCACAAATAAAAGCAATAGGTGACAAGGGACATCCCTGTCTCACCCCTGAACATACTTTAATCTCCTCAGTCATCCATCCATTAATCAGAATCTTACTATACACTTCCTTATACAACATTCTCACAATATTCACAAAATCACCTGGAAACCCCATTTTAACTAGCACCTTAAACAAAAACCCATGCGACAAACGGTCAAAAGCTTTTTCAAAATCAATTGACAACACACGAACCACCTGCTTTCTACACATACCATCCCACAATATATCTCTCAACAAACACAAATTCTCACTAATTCTTCTTCCTGGCACACCACACACTTGCTCCTCCCCAATCACTTGCTCTATCACGTCCCTCATTCTATTTGTAATCAGCTTTGCAAATATTTTATAATCCACATTCAACAAAGTTATCGGCCTCCAATTCCTTACATCATTCACATCCCCTTTCTTATAAATCAAAACCACTATCCCACTCTTCATACTTTCCACCAATCTTCCATTAGCCCACATATACTTAAAGATACTCTCCATATCATCCTTCAGTACATCCCACAATTTCACATAAAACTCAGCCGGCAACCCATCCTCTCCAGGAGTCTTATTTTTAGCCATACTATCAACCGTCCTTTTAATTTCTTCCATTCCAATCTCTCTCATTAAACTCTCATACTCATTACAATCTACCTTCTTATCAATCACTTCCAGCACTTCCTCAGCCAAACCCCTATCACACTGTTTGACTGCATATAAGTCCTCATAAAACTCTTTCACCACATTCAGTACAGCTTTGCCTCTCACCAAACCACCATCCTTATCATACACACTCACTAAATCATCCTTTCTCCCAATCACTTTCTTAAAAAAATATCTTGAACACTTTTCATCCTTCTCCAATTTGTCCACTTTTGCTCGGTACATTAACTCTTTTCCTCTTTCATTCAACCAATCCTTTATATCTCTTTTCACAGCATCAATCTTACCATCCACTCTCCATCCCTTCTTTTTCAACTTAATGAGAAACCCCAACCTTTTATTCAGCCATTCATACTTCTTTCTTTCCCTAGCTTTCCTTTTATAACCTTCCCTCTTGAAAAAAACCTTAGTTCTTTCTTTAACCCACTCCCACCAACACAATAAATCCAAAAATTCTTTTTTCTTCTCACACCATAACTTATACTTCTTAATATACCTATCATATACCTCCTTTTCATCCAACAGTTTCACATTAAGCTTCCAGTAACCCCTCCCACTTATGCAAATCTCATCCAACACCAAACCACAACTCACACGCTCATGATCAGAATAAATCACTCTCTCTTGCTTATACCACATACATCCTATCATTTTGGACACAAAACACATATCTAATCTTGACTCACTCCTTCCACTCTCAGCATGATATGTTGCTAACACAGGATTCACACCACACACTTCAACCACATCTCTTAACTTGAAATCACTCACCATACTCTTAAGCATATTTCCAGAAACATCCGCATCCCTCCCAATCTCACAGTTGAAATCACCTACTAACAACACTGGTTCCTTCCCAGACAAAAACCCCTTAATTATTTCAAACAAACCCACCCTCTCCTCCTTATTCACAGGTGCATAAACATTAATTAACTTAAACTTAAACCCATGTAACCCAACCTCCACCAACACACACCTTCCTTCCCTTAACACCATTTGACTACAAACTTTAAACTTATTATTCCTAAACAAAACCCCAACTCCATCATTTCTATTTACATTAGAGCAAGACCACACTGCTGGTCCATATCTCCACTCCTCCTTTTTTGGAGGAAAATCCAATCCACATTCCTGTAGACAAATTATGTCATTATTAGTTCCTGCCAATTCCTCCAGAATGGCCGCTCTTCTATTCTTATTTTTAAAGACTCTAACATTTGACAAACTAACCGAAAAAGACATATCAAATCAAATAACAACCCATAGGAAGAAAAAACCTAGAAGAGAGTTAATGAACTTTACGGCTCAGTGTCGAGGGAGAAGTTTCTTCTCCAATGCATTTATCCATTTCACCCTCAGATATTGCGGCAAAACGATTACTCGTCTCCACCACCGTCTGCTCCATCTTTTCACCACTGGCACCTCTCGCCGCCTTCCGTGGGGGACGAAAAAGATCTTCCTCTCTCTCTTTAGCACTTTCCTCTTCTGAATTCGACCATTCAACTTTTTGAGTGCCAGACACCTGAGGACTAGGCACCTCTTCAATTCTCACCTCCTCCTCCATCTCCTCTTCAATCTCCTCCTGCACCTTCTCTTCCACCACCGTTGCTTTCTCAATAATGCTAGCAATCACACTCTTTTCTGCCATGTCTGCCTTTGCCTTTTCCCTTTTTTTAATTGCCAAATCTTTTCTGGCCTCTTTCTCCTTCTCCCTCTTAGCCACCTCCGGACAATTTCTATACACATGTCCAACAAGGCCACAAAGATCACAAGTTCTGGGCTGTGGACAAGCTCCCGCCTCATGCCCTGGCATTTTACAATTTCGGCACTTCTTATTACCTGGACAAGCCTCTTTAACATGTCCAAACAGCAAACAATCACGGCAAAACAATGGCTGGCCATAATAATAGACATAACCCCGGTTTCCAGCGATTGAAAAATTGGCCGGTGGGTGTTTCACTCCACCAATGCTCCCAGGATCCAGCTTCAGTTTTACAAAGAACTTCCATGTGCCATTAAACACACCCAAACTACTAGTTTGCTTCACTCCCCCTTGGACACTTTCACAGTAGATACTTAGAAAGTTCTTAATCATATCCGGGTCTAAGAACGGATTGTACATATGTACAAACAGAGTCTTCACTCCCATCTCAAACAGAGGAAAAAACTTTACATTTTCCAAGACAGGGTTACTGGCATTTCTTTTCAAACATTCATAGAAGTTCTGGCAATCAGCTTCATAGATGAAGGACACATCATATATTCCTTGCTTCCTATTCTCTTGCACACAGAACAAACTATCCATGCCAAAACCGCCCAATTTCTCCACAAGTTCATGTCCAATGTACTCAATCCGATTCTTACCCCGGTCAGAAGTTTCCACCACAAAACGTACAGTCTTCTCAATCGCAGGGAGGTATTCCTTTCCAGCCATTGTTCTTCTCTTGTCTGTCGATTCCACAGTAAGATCACCACTCCGGATTCCTGCTCAGCAGAACACCCGCACCCCTGACCCAGACCAAGTTTACACTTGATCTTAGCCAAAAGGCCGAGAAGCGATAACCGTGAAAGGGGCGGGCCCAACAAGGTGCCCTTCATGGGCACTATCACTGCTTGCTGTCAGGGAGGCTGCCAGACAATTTTCCATGCACACTCTGGGCTGGGGGGCAGTCAACCACCAGTACACACAGCAGAACCTAAACCCATACCATTATTGCTAAGCAGCAAGACAGGGGCCCATTGCACTCCCACGGGGCCTTTTTAAATGCAATCCATAACCCGGATTTGCCAGGAACCCTTCTTACTCCTCCTACTTGCATGTGACACTGGGCTTAGGATCTGCATAGGAAACACACACACAAGCACACACCTACCTTTGTTGCCTGCAGATGCCTCCTTGGCTGTCCCCAAACGGTATCAAACCAACACCCACGGGAAGCTGTAAGCATAGAGGACATGCCTGCACCCCATTGGACTTACCTGTGTGGGTTAAACCCGGGTTATTTGACAACCTATGGCGGTGATGGTTCTGCTCAGGCAGAGCAGTGCTGATGCTCCTCATAAAGCTGTCGCTGCTGTGAAGGTTCTAGGTGACATCACAAATCCCTATGGTTACATACACAACAAAGCTGGGTTGTTGTTGTTTACACTCTGCAAGGCCTGTGGAAGTGAGTGACATCATAGCACTGTAGTTCTGAGGGTTCTAGATGGATGCAACAATCTCCTGTTGCTTCTATGAAGGCCATAATAGACGACATCACCAAACAGCTCCATAGTCACATACACAGCAAAGGAGAGATGTTGTTTACACCTAGTGATGTCAGTGGTATTGAGTGACATCACAGCACAGTGCTAAGGCTCCTGGGCCTGGACACAGCAGCGGCTGCAATATCTCAACGGAGAATACGTTTATATATATGTGTGTGTGTGCGCGTATATATATATATATATATATATATATATATATATATATATATATATTTCTCCGCCGAAATCACTTTTAAACCCATTTCCACCTTTTTTTCCCTTCTCTTCCTCTTACTTTTTTTTCACGTTTTTTTACGTTTTTCTCCTTTTCGCCTCTTTTCTGGGCGTATTATTCTTCTTTTTCTTCTTTTTTTTCGTCTAATGCATACCCCATCAGTGCAGCAATGCTTATTCAATACCGCCAGCAGATGGAGACACTGGGGGATAATTTTCTAAGGATTTATACTGATTTTTCCTGTCTGAATTTGTCGCACAGAAAGTTGCAGGCCAAATATGTGTGACATTTCTGCGACTTTAGCTTCTAGAGCATTTTTACAACATTATACATAGGTGCTGAATACATAAAAAGCGACTGTTCAGCGACAGACAAGTCGCATCGGCTGAAAGTAGGCCAGAATGTCAGTCCATGTTGGAGCAGGTTTAGATACAGTCTAAAGTATAGATCTCAAAGTCTGTGCACAGAATTTAGCAAGGGCCTCGCACCTTCTGATGCATCAGGTAGGTGCACAATAGCATAGCCTAACCCTCTGTACTTTGGTCTATATTGATGCGGGACATAGACAGCCAGCTGATGACCAATCCATTAGTGCAATGGATGGCTGGAAGCATTTGTCTTTGCCTTTGCAATACCACAGAAGCAATGCATGGTCAATGTACAGCAATGACACACCTGTGTGAACAGCCAGGAGACCCCCCCCCCCCCATGTTATGTTACATAGTTACATAGTTAGTACGGTCGAAAAAAGACATATGTCCATCAAGTTCAACCAGGGAATTAAGGGGTAGGGGTGTGGCGCGATATTGGGGAAGGGATGAGATTTTATATTTCTTCATAAGCATTAATCTTATTTTGTCAATTAGGAACATTCAGCACCCACCCGCTATCAAGGCAGCTGCCTATCATGTCATGCCCTACCTGCACAGGTGTGCTGGCTACTCAAATGATCCAATTAAGCAGGCCATTTAGTCAGCAGCAGCAGAAGTCCTGTGCCTGGACGCTCCAACAGCGGCCAGACACAAGCAGAAGCAGAAGCAGCAGAAGCAGCAGCAGCACCACCTTTTGTTTTTTGGCTGCAGCAGCAGCAAGGCCCACAGGGCTGGCTAGCCAGCAAGCAGGTAGCAATGAAAGTAGGAATCTTTCTTTTTAACCCTGTAAGGGGGTGGTGCACTGTACCCGAAGATACTGCCATATCGGGTCAATGCATAGGGCGACGGAAGCAAGCTTCGAAATCGGCCCCCGTTCTCAAAAATCCATTTAATATATGGTCCCCAGATAGGGGACGTATCAGATATTAAACTGATAAGAACAGATACTACACTTGATCTTAGCCAAAAGGCCGAGAAGCGATAACCGTGAAAGGGGCGGGCCCAACAAGGTGCCCTTCATGGGCACTATCACTGCTTGCTGTCAGGGAGGCTGCCAGACAATTTTCCATGCACACTCTGGGCTGGGGGGCAGTCAACCACCAGTACACACAGCAGAACCTAAACCCATACCATTATTGCTAAGCAGCAAGACAGGGGCCCATTGCACTCCCACGGGGCCTTTTTAAATGCAATCCATAACCCGGATTTGCCAGGAACCCTTCTTACTCCTCCTACTTGCATGTGACACTGGGCTTAGGATCTGCATAGGAAACACACACACAAGCACACACCTACCTTTGTTGCCTGCAGATGCCTCCTTGGCTGTCCCCAAACGGTATCAAACCAACACCCACGGGAAGCTGTAAGCATAGAGGACATGCCTGCACCCCATTGGACTTACCTGTGTGGGTTAAACCCGGGTTATTTGACAACCTATGGCGGTGATGGTTCTGCTCAGGCAGAGCAGTGCTGATGCTCCTCATAAAGCTGTCGCTGCTGTGAAGGTTCTAGGTGACATCACAAATCCCTATGGTTACATACACAACAAAGCTGGGTTGTTGTTGTTTACACTCTGCAAGGCCTGTGGAAGTGAGTGACATCATAGCACTGTAGTTCTGAGGGTTCTAGATGGATGCAACAATCTCCTGTTGCTTCTATGAAGGCCATAATAGACGACATCACCAAACAGCTCCATAGTCACATACACAGCAAAGGAGAGATGTTGTTTACACCTAGTGATGTCAGTGGTATTGAGTGACATCACAGCACAGTGCTAAGGCTCCTGGGCCTGGACACAGCAGCGGCTGCAATATCTCAACGGAGAATACGTTTATATATATGTGTGTGTGTGCGCGTATATATATATATATATATATATATATATATATATTTCTCTGCCGAAATCACTTTTAAACCCATTTCCACCTTTTTTTCCCTTCTCTTCCTCTTACTTTTTTTTCACGTTTTTTTACGTTTTTCTACGTTTTTCTCCTTTTCGCCTCTTTTCTGGGCGTATTATTCTTCTTTTTCTTCTTTTTTTTCGTCTAATGCATACCCCATCAGTGCAGCAATGCTTATTCAATACCGCCAGCAGATGGAGACACTGGGGGATAATTTTCTAAGGATTTATACTGATTTTTCCTGTCTGAATTTGTCGCACAGAAAGTTGCAGGCCAAATATGTGTGACATTTCTGCGACTTTAGCTTCTAGAGCATTTTTACAACATTATACATAGGTGCTGAATACATAAAAAGCGACTGTTCAGCGACAGACAAGTCGCATCGGCTGAAAGTAGGCCAGAATGTCAGTCCATGTTGGAGCAGGTTTAGATACAGTCTAAAGTATAGATCTCAAAGTCTGTGCACAGAATTTAGCAAGGGCCTCGCACCTTCTGATGCATCAGGTAGGTGCACAATAGCATAGCCTAACCCTCTGTACTTTGGTCTATATTGATGCGGGACATAGACAGCCAGCTGATGACCAATCCATTAGTGCAATGGATGGCTGGAAGCATTTGTCTTTGCCTTTGCAATACCACAGAAGCAATGCATGGTCAATGTACAGCAATGACACACCTGTGTGAACAGCCAGGAGACCCCCCCCCCCCCCCATGTTATGTTACATAGTTACATAGTTAGTACGGTCGAAAAAAGACATATGTCCATCAAGTTCAACCAGGGAATTAAGGGGTAGGGGTGTGGCGCGATATTGGGGAAGGGATGAGATTTTATATTTCTTCATAAGCATTAATCTTATTTTGTCAATTAGGAACATTCAGCACCCACCCGCTATCAAGGCAGCTGCCTATCATGTCATGCCCTACCTGCACAGGTGTGCTGGCTACTCAAATGATCCAATTAAGGAGGCCATTTAGTCAGCAGCAGCAGAAGTCCTGTGCCTGGACGCTCCAACAGCGGCCAGACACAAGCAGAAGCAGAAGCAGCAGAAGCAGCAGCAGCACCACCTTTTGTTTTTTGGCTGCAGCAGCAGCAAGGCCCACAGGGCTGGCTAGCCAGCAAGCAGGTAGCAATGAAAGTAGGAATCTTTCTTTTTAACCCTGTAAGGGGGTGGTGCACTGTACCCGAAGATACTGCCATATCGGGTCAATGCATAGGGCGACGGAAGCAAGCTTCGAAATCGGCCCCCGTTCTCAAAAATCCATTTAATATATGGTCCCCAGATAGGGGACGTATCAGATATTAAACTGATAAGAACAGATTTTTTTTTTTTTTTTTTTTTTTTTTTTTTTATCTAAAGCCGAGGAACGTGCTTTCGATTCACCCAAAGTGCAAGAAAAAGTGCAAACGTGTTACACTAAAAAAAACGTGCACAAAGGATGCGGTCTATCGCAAGCCCTTCTCCGATAGGAGAGAGGCCCCCCAACAAACCTTACCCTTCGCCTCCGGACCAAAAGGTACCTGCGAGGTTCCAGGTTCGATGTCCCTTTTCGCCGAAGCTACTAGGGGACCACAAATGCTCCCGGCATCCCCCTTGGCGTTAGCCAAGGTATCTGCCCGCAGAGCCGATTACGGTAGGTACCCTGCCAAAGCAGGAGTACCCGGGGTGTTTGCAGGGAGGTGCGGAACCTAATGGCCACACACACCTCCCCTAGACCGCCAGGAGGGACACCCAGAAGGGCTACCGCATCCTGACAAATCCTGTGAACACACAACACGCAAAAAGTGACACAGTGAGACAAAAAATAAATAAATAAGTGAATGTGTGCAGATATACTGCCCGGACATCCGGCCGGATCTATAAAAATTTCTCTGATCCTAGCCAGAAGGCCGGGAATCAAGAGGTGAGTGCCACAAGGTGAAGAGATTATGGTGCCCGTGCTTCAACTCAGTGAGTCTATTCTCCCAGTGAGTTTCGGCACCTCGGGGTCACCACTCCCCGAGGCACAAAAGTACCTCGGCTCTAGACCCTCTCAGCCTCATGGCGAGACCCGAAGGGAACAGGTCACATCGGGGCAGCCGTCGAGCTGATTCCTCAGAACCAGCCCCGGAAAGCCCTGGTACACCTGCATCCTCCATGCAGCACCCATCCCCACCAGCATGAAAACTGATAAGAACAGATACTACACTTGATCTTAGCCAAAAGGCCGAGAAGCGATAACCGTGAAAGGGGCGGGCCCAACAAGGTGCCCTTCATGGGCACTATCACTGCTTGCTGTCAGGGAGGCTGCCAGACAATTTTCCATGCACACTCTGGGCTGGGGGGCAGTCAACCACCAGTACACACAGCAGAACCTAAACCCATACCATTATTGCTAAGCAGCAAGACAGGGGCCCATTGCACTCCCACGGGGCCTTTTTAAATGCAATCCATAACCCGGATTTGCCAGGAACCCTTCTTACTCCTCCTACTTGCATGTGACACTGGGCTTAGGATCTGCATAGGAAACACACACACAAGCACACACCTACCTTTGTTGCCTGCAGATGCCTCCTTGGCTGTCCCCAAACGGTATCAAACCAACACCCACGGGAAGCTGTAAGCATAGAGGACATGCCTGCACCCCATTGGACTTACCTGTGTGGGTTAAACCCGGGTTATTTGACAACCTATGGCGGTGATGGTTCTGCTCAGGCAGAGCAGTGCTGATGCTCCTCATAAAGCTGTCGCTGCTGTGAAGGTTCTAGGTGACATCACAAATCCCTATGGTTACATACACAACAAAGCTGGGTTGTTGTTGTTTACACTCTGCAAGGCCTGTGGAAGTGAGTGACATCATAGCACTGTAGTTCTGAGGGTTCTAGATGGATGCAACAATCTCCTGTTGCTTCTATGAAGGCCATAATAGACGACATCACCAAACAGCTCCATAGTCACATACACAGCAAAGGAGAGATGTTGTTTACACCTAGTGATGTCAGTGGTATTGAGTGACATCACAGCACAGTGCTAAGGCTCCTGGGCCTGGACACAGCAGCGGCTGCAATATCTCAACGGAGAATACGTTTATATATATGTGTGTGTGTGCGCGTATATATATATATATATATATATATATATATATTTCTCTGCCGAAATCACTTTTAAACCCATTTCCACCTTTTTTTCCCTTCTCTTCCTCTTACTTTTTTTTCACGTTTTTTTACGTTTTTCTACGTTTTTCTCCTTTTCGCCTCTTTTCTGGGCGTATTATTCTTCTTTTTCTTCTTTTTTTTCGTCTAATGCATACCCCATCAGTGCAGCAATGCTTATTCAATACCGCCAGCAGATGGAGACACTGGGGGATAATTTTCTAAGGATTTATACTGATTTTTCCTGTCTGAATTTGTCGCACAGAAAGTTGCAGGCCAAATATGTGTGACATTTCTGCGACTTTAGCTTCTAGAGCATTTTTACAACATTATACATAGGTGCTGAATACATAAAAAGCGACTGTTCAGCGACAGACAAGTCGCATCGGCTGAAAGTAGGCCAGAATGTCAGTCCATGTTGGAGCAGGTTTAGATACAGTCTAAAGTATAGATCTCAAAGTCTGTGCACAGAATTTAGCAAGGGCCTCGCACCTTCTGATGCATCAGGTAGGTGCACAATAGCATAGCCTAACCCTCTGTACTTTGGTCTATATTGATGCGGGACATAGACAGCCAGCTGATGACCAATCCATTAGTGCAATGGATGGCTGGAAGCATTTGTCTTTGCCTTTGCAATACCACAGAAGCAATGCATGGTCAATGTACAGCAATGACACACCTGTGTGAACAGCCAGGAGACCCCCCCCCCCCCCATGTTATGTTACATAGTTACATAGTTAGTACGGTCGAAAAAAGACATATGTCCATCAAGTTCAACCAGGGAATTAAGGGGTAGGGGTGTGGCGCGATATTGGGGAAGGGATGAGATTTTATATTTCTTCATAAGCATTAATCTTATTTTGTCAATTTGGAACATTCAGCACCCACCCGCTATCAAGGCAGCTGCCTATCATGTCATGCCCTACCTGCACAGGTGTGCTGGCTACTCAAATGATCCAATTAAGGAGGCCATTTAGTCAGCAGCAGCAGAAGTCCTGTGCCTGGACGCTCCAACAGCGGCCAGACACAAGCAGAAGCAGAAGCAGCAGAAGCAGCAGCAGCACCACCTTTTGTTTTTTGGCTGCAGCAGCAGCAAGGCCCACAGGGCTGGCTAGCTGGCTAGCCAGCAAGCAGGTAGCAATGAAAGTAGGAATCTTTCTTTTTAACCCTGTAAGGGGGTGGTGCACTGTACCCGAAGATACTGCCATATCGGGTCAATGCATAGGGCGACGGAAGCAAGCTTCGAAATCGGCCCCCGTTCTCAAAAATCCATTTAATATATGGTCCCCAGATAGGGGACGTATCAGATATTAAACTGATAAGAACAGATTTTTTTTTTTTTTTTTTTTTAAACCTTCAGGTTTGGACATTAAAACATCAAAATCCAACTCCATACTTCGTCACTTAGACTTTCTGAAGTAAAGTCCAACTCATCATTAGGTCTTTCTTTTTATTTTCAATTTCAAACAAACATAAATACCATCACCAATTACAAACTTACAAGATATCTCCATTTCAAAAACTTCCATATCCCCTCAGCATCCTTATCCCCCAAATTCTTCCTATCACACAAATAAACAACATATAACCTATCTAGAATCATCTTAATACAACCCTCCACCGACACGTTTTTTCTTTTGAATACACATAAATTCCTAACATCCCAAAGTACTTCTTTAATAATGGCAAGCAACACAAAAAAAACCCTTTCCTTATCTCTCCCTACCATACTAAGTCCAAACATAACCACATCATACGACATATACCTTATACCAGTCAATTCTTTAAACAGCAATCTCATCCCTTTCCACACACCTTGCGCCATTTCACAATTCCAAAATACATGCATCACACTCTCAATCCCATCACACTCATCTCTTGGACACCTCTCATACCTTCCAATCCCTCTATTTCTTTGAAATTCTCTTACCGGTAACGCACCATGCAAACTCTGCCATACTATCTCACGTTGTCTATTTGTTACTCCAACAGTCATTATACTCTTCCACACTCTCCCCACATCTACAGCTCTCACCATATTAATTGAACATTCAACTTCGTCTTTTTTAATGTACCCAATCATACTCTTTTTACTCACAAACACTTCTGGACCCACACCAATCAACCTATAATTCTCCAAAAATTTCACCACATATACATACCAACTAGGACACACAAAAGCATAAGGCACTCTCAAATCTCTTTCCAACCAACCCAATTTACATAACACAATGCCACCCAAATATCTCACCATACATGCACAACTCTTTTCACCTCCCATCATTCTTTTCAAAGCAAAAACAATATTCACACCCAGATACACATCAACATTCGGAAAGTCCATTCCTCCATTTTTACCATCTTTCATTACAATCTCTCTCTTAACTCTTTCCATCTTTGTACCCCACAAAAACACAAATAACATTCTTTTCACCTTTCGCAAAACCATATAACTTGGCGGAAACACAACAGCAACATATAACAGTATTGGCAAAATCACACTCTTCACTATCATAACCTTACCAACCATTGACAACTCTCTCAATCTCCAAAAATTCAATTTCTTTTGCACTCTCTTCCCCACATCCTCCCAACTATTTCTACCATCCAACCGTTCATCCATCTTCACCCCCAATACCTGAATAGGCCCTTCCACCCCTTCCATACCAACATCCTCACTCTGAGTCACACCACCAAAACATTTATATTCACTCTTTCCCCAATTGACCTTAAAACCAGACGCACCACAAAACAGACTTACCAATAACTTGGATCTTCTTACAGCCGCAACAGATTCACTTACCACACATACATCATCCATATAAGCCAACACTTTAACCTCTTTACCACGACCCCCCGGAACTCTCACACCTCTCACACATTTATCCTTACGCAATAATTCTAATAATGGTTCCATAGCACAAATAAAAGCAATAGGTGACAAGGGACATCCCTGTCTCACCCCTGAACATACTTTAATCTCCTCAGTCATCCATCCATTAATCAGAATCTTACTATACACTTCCTTATACAACATTCTCACAATATTCACAAAATCACCTGGAAACCCCATTTTAACTAGCACCTTAAACAAAAACCCATGCGACAAACGGTCAAAAGCTTTTTCAAAATCAATTGACAACACACGAACCACCTGCTTTCTACACATACCATCCCACAATATATCTCTCAACAAACACAAATTCTCACTAATTCTTCTTCCTGGCACACCACACACTTGCTCCTCCCCAATCACTTGCTCTATCACGTCCCTCATTCTATTTGTAATCAGCTTTGCAAATATTTTATAATCCACATTCAACAAAGTTATCGGCCTCCAATTCCTTACATCATTCACATCCCCTTTCTTATAAATCAAAACCACTATCCCACTCTTCATACTTTCCACCAATCTTCCATTAGCCCACATATACTTAAAGATACTCTCCATATCATCCTTCAGTACATCCCACAATTTCACATAAAACTCAGCCGGCAACCCATCCTCTCCAGGAGTCTTATTTTTAGCCATACTATCAACCGTCCTTTTAATTTCTTCCATTCCAATCTCTCTCATTAAACTCTCATACTCATTACAATCTACCTTCTTATCAATCACTTCCAGCACTTCCTCAGCCAAACCCCTATCACACTGTTTGACTGCATATAAGTCCTCATAAAACTCTTTCACCACATTCAGTACAGCTTTGCCTCTCACCAAACCACCATCCTTATCATACACACTCACTAAATCATCCTTTCTCCCAATCACTTTCTTAAAAAAATATCTTGAACACTTTTCATCCTTCTCCAATTTGTCCACTTTTGCTCGGTACATTAACTCTTTTCCTCTTTCATTCAACCAATCCTTTATATCTCTTTTCACAGCATCAATCTTACCATCCACTCTCCATCCCTTCTTTTTCAACTTAATGAGAAACCCCAACCTTTTATTCAGCCATTCATACTTCTTTCTTTCCCTAGCTTTCCTTTTATAACCTTCCCTCTTGAAAAAAACCTTAGTTCTTTCTTTAACCCACTCCCACCAACACAATAAATCCAAAAATTCTTTTTTCTTCTCACACCATAACTTATACTTCTTAATATACCTATCATATACCTCCTTTTCATCCAACAGTTTCACATTAAGCTTCCAGTAACCCCTCCCACTTATGCAAATCTCATCCAACACCAAACCACAACTCACACGCTCATGATCAGAATAAATCACTCTCTCTTGCTTATACCACATACATCCTATCATTTTGGACACAAAACACATATCTAATCTTGACTCACTCCTTCCACTCTCAGCATGATATGTTGCTAACACAGGATTCACACCACACACTTCAACCACATCTCTTAACTTGAAATCACTCACCATACTCTTAAGCATATTTCCAGAAACATCCGCATCCCTCCCAATCTCACAGTTGAAATCACCTACTAACAACACTGGTTCCTTCCCAGACAAAAACCCCTTAATTATTTCAAACAAACCCACCCTCTCCTCCTTATTCACAGGTGCATAAACATTAATTAACTTAAACTTAAACCCATGTAACCCAACCTCCACCAACACACACCTTCCTTCCCTTAACACCATTTGACTACAAACTTTAAACTTATTATTCCTAAACAAAACCCCAACTCCATCATTTCTATTTACATTAGAGCAAGACCACACTGCTGGTCCATATCTCCACTCCTCCTTTTTTGGAGGAAAATCCAATCCACATTCCTGTAGACAAATTATGTCATTATTAGTTCCTGCCAATTCCTCCAGAATGGCCGCTCTTCTATTCTTATTTTTAAAGACTCTAACATTTGACAAACTAACCGAAAAAGACATATCAAATCAAATAACAACCCATAGGAAGAAAAAACCTAGAAGAGAGTTAATGAACTTTACGGCTCAGTGTCGAGGGAGAAGTTTCTTCTCCAATGCATTTATCCATTTCACCCTCAGATATTGCGGCAAAACGATTACTCGTCTCCACCACCGTCTGCTCCATCTTTTCACCACTGGCACCTCTCGCCGCCTTCCGTGGGGGACGAAAAAGATCTTCCTCTCTCTCTTTAGCACTTTCCTCTTCTGAATTCGACCATTCAACTTTTTGAGTGCCAGACACCTGAGGACTAGGCACCTCTTCAATTCTCACCTCCTCCTCCATCTCCTCTTCAATCTCCTCCTGCACCTTCTCTTCCACCACCGTTGCTTTCTCAATAATGCTAGCAATCACACTCTTTTCTGCCATGTCTGCCTTTGCCTTTTCCCTTTTTTTAATTGCCAAATCTTTTCTGGCCTCTTTCTCCTTCTCCCTCTTAGCCACCTCCGGACAATTTCTATACACATGTCCAACAAGGCCACAAAGATCACAAGTTCTGGGCTGTGGACAAGCTCCCGCCTCATGCCCTGGCATTTTACAATTTCGGCACTTCTTATTACCTGGACAAGCCTCTTTAACATGTCCAAACAGCAAACAATCACGGCAAAACAATGGCTGGCCATAATAATAGACATAACCCCGGTTTCCAGCGATTGAAAAATTGGCCGGTGGGTGTTTCACTCCACCAATGCTCCCAGGATCCAGCTTCAGTTTTACAAAGAACTTCCATGTGCCATTAAACACACCCAAACTACTAGTTTGCTTCACTCCCCCTTGGACACTTTCACAGTAGATACTTAGAAAGTTCTTAATCATATCCGGGTCTAAGAACGGATTGTACATATGTACAAACAGAGTCTTCACTCCCATCTCAAACAGAGGAAAAAACTTTACATTTTCCAAGACAGGGTTACTGGCATTTCTTTTCAAACATTCATAGAAGTTCTGGCAATCAGCTTCATAGATGAAGGACACATCATATATTCCTTGCTTCCTATTCTCTTGCACACAGAACAAACTATCCATGCCAAAACCGCCCAATTTCTCCACAAGTTCATGTCCAATGTACTCAATCCGATTCTTACCCCGGTCAGAAGTTTCCACCACAAAACGTACAGTCTTCTCAATCGCAGGGAGGTATTCCTTTCCAGCCATTGTTCTTCTCTTGTCTGTCGATTCCACAGTAAGATCACCACTCCGGATTCCTGCTCAGCAGAACACCCGCACCCCTGACCCAGACCAAGTTTACACTTGATCTTAGCCAAAAGGCCGAGAAGCGATAACCGTGAAAGGGGCGGGCCCAACAAGGTGCCCTTCATGGGCACTATCACTGCTTGCTGTCAGGGAGGCTGCCAGACAATTTTCCATGCACACTCTGGGCTGGGGGGCAGTCAACCACCAGTACACACAGCAGAACCTAAACCCATACCATTATTGCTAAGCAGCAAGACAGGGGCCCATTGCACTCCCACGGGGCCTTTTTAAATGCAATCCATAACCCGGATTTGCCAGGAACCCTTCTTACTCCTCCTACTTGCATGTGACACTGGGCTTAGGATCTGCATAGGAAACACACACACAAGCACACACCTACCTTTGTTGCCTGCAGATGCCTCCTTGGCTGTCCCCAAACGGTATCAAACCAACACCCACGGGAAGCTGTAAGCATAGAGGACATGCCTGCACCCCATTGGACTTACCTGTGTGGGTTAAACCCGGGTTATTTGACAACCTATGGCGGTGATGGTTCTGCTCAGGCAGAGCAGTGCTGATGCTCCTCATAAAGCTGTCGCTGCTGTGAAGGTTCTAGGTGACATCACAAATCCCTATGGTTACATACACAACAAAGCTGGGTTGTTGTTGTTTACACTCTGCAAGGCCTGTGGAAGTGAGTGACATCATAGCACTGTAGTTCTGAGGGTTCTAGATGGATGCAACAATCTCCTGTTGCTTCTATGAAGGCCATAATAGACGACATCACCAAACAGCTCCATAGTCACATACACAGCAAAGGAGAGATGTTGTTTACACCTAGTGATGTCAGTGGTATTGAGTGACATCACAGCACAGTGCTAAGGCTCCTGGGCCTGGACACAGCAGCGGCTGCAATATCTCAACGGAGAATACGTTTATATATATGTGTGTGTGTGCGCGTATATATATATATATATATATATATATATATATATATATATATATATATTTCTCCGCCGAAATCACTTTTAAACCCATTTCCACCTTTTTTTCCCTTCTCTTCCTCTTACTTTTTTTTCACGTTTTTTTACGTTTTTCTCCTTTTCGCCTCTTTTCTGGGCGTATTATTCTTCTTTTTCTTCTTTTTTTTCGTCTAATGCATACCCCATCAGTGCAGCAATGCTTATTCAATACCGCCAGCAGATGGAGACACTGGGGGATAATTTTCTAAGGATTTATACTGATTTTTCCTGTCTGAATTTGTCGCACAGAAAGTTGCAGGCCAAATATGTGTGACATTTCTGCGACTTTAGCTTCTAGAGCATTTTTACAACATTATACATAGGTGCTGAATACATAAAAAGCGACTGTTCAGCGACAGACAAGTCGCATCGGCTGAAAGTAGGCCAGAATGTCAGTCCATGTTGGAGCAGGTTTAGATACAGTCTAAAGTATAGATCTCAAAGTCTGTGCACAGAATTTAGCAAGGGCCTCGCACCTTCTGATGCATCAGGTAGGTGCACAATAGCATAGCCTAACCCTCTGTACTTTGGTCTATATTGATGCGGGACATAGACAGCCAGCTGATGACCAATCCATTAGTGCAATGGATGGCTGGAAGCATTTGTCTTTGCCTTTGCAATACCACAGAAGCAATGCATGGTCAATGTACAGCAATGACACACCTGTGTGAACAGCCAGGAGACCCCCCCCCCCCCCCCCCCCATGTTATGTTACATAGTTACATAGTTAGTACGGTCGAAAAAAGACATATGTCCATCAAGTTCAACCAGGGAATTAAGGGGTAGGGGTGTGGCGCGATATTGGGGAAGGGATGAGATTTTATATTTCTTCATAAGCATTAATCTTATTTTGTCAATTAGGAACATTCAGCACCCACCCGCTATCAAGGCAGCTGCCTATCATGTCATGCCCTACCTGCACAGGTGTGCTGGCTACTCAAATGATCCAATTAAGGAGGCCATTTAGTCAGCAGCAGCAGAAGTCCTGTGCCTGGACGCTCCAACAGCGGCCAGACACAAGCAGAAGCAGAAGCAGCAGAAGCAGCAGCAGCACCACCTTTTGTTTTTTGGCTGCAGCAGCAGCAAGGCCCACAGGGCTGGCTAGCCAGCAAGCAGGTAGCAATGAAAGTAGGAATCTTTCTTTTTAACCCTGTAAGGGGGTGGTGCACTGTACCCGAAGATACTGCCATATCGGGTCAATGCATAGGGCGACGGAAGCAAGCTTCGAAATCGGCCCCCGTTCTCAAAAATCCATTTAATATATGGTCCCCAGATAGGGGACGTATCAGATATTAAACTGATAAGAACAGATACTACACTTGATCTTAGCCAAAAGGCCGAGAAGCGATAACCGTGAAAGGGGCGGGCCCAACAAGGTGCCCTTCATGGGCACTATCACTGCTTGCTGTCAGGGAGGCTGCCAGACAATTTTCCATGCACACTCTGGGCTGGGGGGCAGTCAACCACCAGTACACACAGCAGAACCTAAACCCATACCATTATTGCTAAGCAGCAAGACAGGGGCCCATTGCACTCCCACGGGGCCTTTTTAAATGCAATCCATAACCCGGATTTGCCAGGAACCCTTCTTACTCCTCCTACTTGCATGTGACACTGGGCTTAGGATCTGCATAGGAAACACACACACAAGCACACACCTACCTTTGTTGCCTGCAGATGCCTCCTTGGCTGTCCCCAAACGGTATCAAACCAACACCCACGGGAAGCTGTAAGCATAGAGGACATGCCTGCACCCCATTGGACTTACCTGTGTGGGTTAAACCCGGGTTATTTGACAACCTATGGCGGTGATGGTTCTGCTCAGGCAGAGCAGTGCTGATGCTCCTCATAAAGCTGTCGCTGCTGTGAAGGTTCTAGGTGACATCACAAATCCCTATGGTTACATACACAACAAAGCTGGGTTGTTGTTGTTTACACTCTGCAAGGCCTGTGGAAGTGAGTGACATCATAGCACTGTAGTTCTGAGGGTTCTAGATGGATGCAACAATCTCCTGTTGCTTCTATGAAGGCCATAATAGACGACATCACCAAACAGCTCCATAGTCACATACACAGCAAAGGAGAGATGTTGTTTACACCTAGTGATGTCAGTGGTATTGAGTGACATCACAGCACAGTGCTAAGGCTCCTGGGCCTGGACACAGCAGCGGCTGCAATATCTCAACGGAGAATACGTTTATATATATGTGTGTGTGTGCGCGTATATATATATATATATATATATATATATATATATATATTTCTCCGCCGAAATCACTTTTAAACCCATTTCCACCTTTTTTTCCCTTCTCTTCCTCTTACTTTTTTTTCACGTTTTTTTACGTTTTTCTCCTTTTCGCCTCTTTTCTGGGCGTATTATTCTTCTTTTTCTTCTTTTTTTTCGTCTAATGCATACCCCATCAGTGCAGCAATGCTTATTCAATACCGCCAGCAGATGGAGACACTGGGGGATAATTTTCTAAGGATTTATACTGATTTTTCCTGTCTGAATTTGTCGCACAGAAAGTTGCAGGCCAAATATGTGTGACATTTCTGCGACTTTAGCTTCTAGAGCATTTTTACAACATTATACATAGGTGCTGAATACATAAAAAGCGACTGTTCAGCGACAGACAAGTCGCATCGGCTGAAAGTAGGCCAGAATGTCAGTCCATGTTGGAGCAGGTTTAGATACAGTCTAAAGTATAGATCTCAAAGTCTGTGCACAGAATTTAGCAAGGGCCTCGCACCTTCTGATGCATCAGGTAGGTGCACAATAGCATACCCTAACCCTCTGTACTTTGGTCTATATTGATGCGGGACATAGACAGCCAGCTGATGACCAATCCATTAGTGCAATGGATGGCTGGAAGCATTTGTCTTTGCCTTTGCAATACCACAGAAGCAATGCATGGTCAATGTACAGCAATGACACACCTGTGTGAACAGCCAGGAGACCCCCCCCCCCCCCATGTTATGTTACATAGTTACATAGTTAGTACGGTCGAAAAAAGACATATGTCCATCAAGTTCAACCAGGGAATTAAGGGGTAGGGGTGTGGCGCGATATTGGGGAAGGGATGAGATTTTATATTTCTTCATAAGCATTAATCTTATTTTGTCAATTAGGAACATTCAGCACCTACCCGCTATCAAGGCAGCTGCCTATCATGTCATGCCCTACCTGCACAGGTGTGCTGGCTACTCAAATGATCCAATTAAGGAGGCCATTTAGTCAGCAGCAGCAGAAGTCCTGTGCCTGGACGCTCCAACAGCGGCCAGACACAAGCAGAAGCAGAAGCAGCAGAAGCAGCAGCAGCACCACCTTTTGTTTTTTGGCTGCAGCAGCAGCAAGGCCCACAGGGCTGGCTAGCTGGCTAGCCAGCAAGCAGGTAGCAATGAAAGTAGGAATCTTTCTTTTTAACCCTGTAAGGGGGTGGTGCACTGTACCCGAAGATACTGCCATATCGGGTCAATGCATAGGGCGACGGAAGCAAGCTTCGAAATCGGCCCCCGTTCTCAAAAATCCATTTAATATATGGTCCCCAGATAGGGGACGTATCAGATATTAAACTGATAAGAACAGATTTTTTTTTTTAGTTAACCCTCAGAACTCCATCGGAGCTCTAAGATCTTATTTGAGCTTGATTTTTTGTTCATCATCAGGAAAACCCGTTTTTCTTTATTTCTTTATCTCTTTTTTTTTTTTTTTTTTTAAACAATAAAAGAAACCATATTTAAAACATAAAAAAATTATCAAACCAAAACTAACCATACTATAATTCTATAATTTCTTAAAGAAAAATTACCCAAATGTCATTCCTCTTCTCCATGCAAAGACCATCAAGAAGTCTAAGAAACCACAAGTTATAGATCCACTCAGCATCTCACTTTTGGCTGGAATCGCCAGCCACGCTGGAACCTTGTATGTTTCCACAAATCTATCTATATCTGCGTGAAAGGAACAATAGACTTTATCCCTTGCTTCATTGACTTTGATTCCCAATCTTTCTTTCAGATTTCCCAAATCCTCGTCAAAGGCTTTTTTTTCTTTTTTTGACACACTCTTGAAGACAACATCAAGAGAGCCTCCATACTCTACCGATACATATTCTTCTTCATTTTCTTTCCTTTTCTTCTCCTCCATCACTTTCCTGGTTGGAGTTTCCTCCTCTTCAGGTTCTTCCCTCACATCAGTTTCCTCCTCCCTACTTCGTTTCATAACCTCCTTTTTCTTCTTCTTCTTCTTAGGACACATTACTGCCAGGTGTCCCTCATCACCACATAGATGACACTTTTTCTTCACCTTACATGCTTCTGGCTCATGGCCTTCTTCTTGGCATTTATAGCACCAAACAATATCACAAAAATCTTTCCTATGGCCATACCTTTTACACTTTCGACAAAAGTCGTCCATGCCTGAAAAGAACAGGTCCCCATTTACTGGGCCAATCTTAAAACGCCCTGGGGGATAAATTAGCTTTCCATCAGGTGTTTTCTGAAACTTCACTTGAAATTTCCACTTTGTCGTCCAAAGTCCATATTGATTATAGATCTTGCCTTTTGGCTTCACCTCCTCACAGAATCTAGAAAGGAACAGAACAATCTCTTCTTCTGTGATATACGGACTGTACATCCTCACAGTTATAAGTCTTTCCCGAGTCGGGAAATGGGGAGTAATCTCTACCCCTCCCAACTTAGGGTGCGACTTCCACAGCAATGCTTTATTGCAGAACACACCATAGTCCTCCTCCGAAACCAGAACCACATCATAGACTCCATTTCTTGGAAATTCCAGCATCGATAATATCTGGTCCTTCCTCAGCTCAAAAAACTGGAACAAAATCTCCTCCACCACGAAGAATAAACCTCTCTCCTTCTTTCCAGCATCCAAAAGAGTAATTCGGACTCCATTTCGTAGTCTGGCGTAGCTAGGTACACCTCCAGCAGGCTCTCCTTTCTTGCCAGCCTCCTCCATCGCAGAAAAAAAAACCTCCCCTACTGCAGGCAGGTAGGTAGGTAGGTGGTGATCGCTCCTCGTTGCCCGGGGACTAAGCCGCCACCCTGATGTCAGCAAGGGGGTTTAGTCCCACCATATAGATGGGACGATCCCCCAGGGAAAAGGAGCGGGTACCCCGGGCTCCTTCCAGCCAGATCAAGCAAGCATATTTTTTTTTTTTTTTTTTTTATTGAAAAGGAAATATACAATACATAACCAAGTAAATCATTCACAAAATTACATATTCATCTGAAAACACATGAATAACACATATTTGACATATACAATATATACAGGAAGCATGTCTTTACATGTACATATAACAAAAAGCTTTCCCTTCATGACTTTCCCTCAGAAAAAATAAATTGCAGCGGATTCTGTCCCTCCAACTGTCCCTTCATATCAAGATATAATCTGTAAGAAAAGAAAAAGAAAGACAAATAAGAATACAATCATAACCAGTGCTTCCATTTTTTGTGTTTCCAGATCCCCTCTGCATCATCAGAACCATAGTTTTTCCTATCACATAATACGTAAAGGTAAATTTTACCACGGATCATGCCCAGACACTCCTTCACACTTACTTCAGTTTGATTGAAAATCCTAATATTCCTTACATCCCACAGAACCTCTTTTACACAATTTACTATGAACCATAACACTCTTGCCTTCTCTCTCTCCACTGCACACAAACCAAACATCATCATATTAAAGGATAAGATTTCAATTCCAGTAAGATTTTTAATTAGACCAGACATTTTTCTCCACACAGACTTCGCATAACCACACTCCCACAACACATGTACATAATTCTCACATCCACCGCAACCATCCCTGGGACACACTTCACTGTCTACCAATCTCCTTCTCCTCTGAAATTCCCTTGTTGGCAGACACCCATGAGCTAACATCCAAGACAAGTCCTTTTGTTTATTTGTCAGTTCCTTGTGACTGACATTTTTCCACACTACCTTACAATCCTTCTCAGACAGACCTCCCACACATTCCACTGTTTCTCTCTGCTCCAACACTTTCATCACCTTCTTACTATCATTCCATTCAGTCACACATTCCAGATTATTTTTCCTGACACACCGCCCTATTCTCTGATAGAACCAAGGAACCTCAAAACTTACAGGTACCCTTAAGTCCCTTTTCATTAGCTTATATTTCAACAACACATTACCAGCCAAATACCTTACCATGCACCCAAACACACATTCCTTCTTACTTACAGCGAGACAAAAACTGACATACTTCACAGCCAGGAAAACTTCCACATTCATCATTCCTTTCCCACCATGCATTCTGCTTTTCACCACCTTCCCACGACTCAATTTCTCCATCCTTGAATTCCATAAGAAAACAAAGATCTGCCTGATAATTCTTGCCAGACACCTATCCGGTGGAGGAAACACATAATTAACATAAAGCAAAATAGGAATTATAACAGCTTTAATAACCAGAATCCTTCCCTCAATCGATAAAGTCCTTAAAGACCAGAAGTTTATTTTATTCCCCACCCTCCCCAAAACCCTCTCCCAACTTTCTTTCCCATACAAATCATTATCAAACACCACCCCAAGCACTTCCACACCCCCCTCTCTCACAGGCCACTCGCACAACCCACTCTCTCCCCACCCCTCAAAAAATTTACAACCACTCTTCCCAACATTAAGCTTAAACCCACTCATTAAACAGAAACACTCAATCAATAACTTAGCACGCCTTACCCCTGCCATTGACTTACATACAACAGTAACATCATCCATGTAACCAATCACTCGCATATCCTTCCCATGACTACCAGGTATTTCTATACCCCGCATCACCTTATCTCTCCTAATCATCCCCAACAAAGGCTCAATCATACAAATAAAAAGAATTGGCGACAGGGGACACCCCTGCCGCACTCCAGATTTTATACTCACCTCCCTACTCAGAAAACCATTGACCTGAATCTTACTATAAATGTCCCTATACAAACATTCAATCCACTTCACCATTCTGTCCGGCACATTCATCCTCCTCAAAACCCTAAACAATAAATCATGCACCACCCTATCATACGCTTTTTCAAAATCCACCGTAACAACAGCCACACCTTGCTTCCTAGTTTTACAGTCCCACAATACATCCCTCAGACCTAACAGACATTCAGAAATCCTACGATCAGGCACTGCACACATTTGCTCCTCACCTACCATACAATCAATCACATCCTTTAACCTATTCGCAATAACTTTAGCAATAATTTTGTAATCACAATTCAAGAGCGCTATAGGCCTCCAATTTTTAAGATCCCTCTTATCCCCTTTTTTAAACAATAACACAGTCACACTCTCACTCATACTTTTAGATAACTTCCCTCTCCTAAGTACTTCCTTACACACCTCCCATACATAATCCCCTAACATATCCCAAAACACAAGATAAAATTCCACAGGCAAACCATCACTCCCTGCCACCTTTCCTTTCTTCATCCCATTCACAGCATCCTCCACCTCACTCTTCCTCACATCCTCTTCCATAAAGAACCCATCAATTTCATCCAAACGCTTATCCACATATCCCAAACATTCCTCCTCTAGAGTCACGTCCCGCTCCTTCTCCGTGAATAAATCAGAATAAAACTTCCACACTTCCTCTAACACCTCATCCTTACCAAAGACCTCTACCCCATCATTCTTAAAAACACTCATCATCTCAGTTTTTTTACTGAATGCCTTTTTAAAGAAAAATTTGCTACATTTCTCATCCTTCTCTTTCACTTCAACCCTAGCCTGTGCAATAATCTTCCTTCCATTCCTCTCCAGACACTCATTCACACTTCCACGAGCTTCCTCAATCTCCTTCTCAACACTCATCCCCAAACGCCTCAATTCATACAAATACTCTAACCTTCTTTGCCATCTCTCATACTCTTCTCTATCTTTCCTCCCTTTCTCACACCCTTTTTTAATAAAAAACCTTTTAGTCTCTAACTTCACCCACTCCCACCACTCAACCACACTATAAAATGCATCCTTCCTCAACACCCATCCATCAAAACGCTCCCTATATTCTTGTAATACACATTCATTATCCAATAAAGACACATTCAACTTCCAAACACCCTTTCCATACTCACTTACACCACCACCTTTTACCACACACTCAATCCAGGCATGATCCGTGAACGGTAACCTCCTCCGTCTGAAATTAGAAACAGACATTAGTTTTGAGACAAAAATGAAATCAATACGCGAACTTGTATTGTTAGAAAAATATGTATAACCGATAGTACCATCATTATGGGCAACAAAGGAATCCTTTAACCCAAATAAATTTACAATCTCTTTAAGCTGCTTACTAGTACTGTCTAAACCAGACCCACCACCCACCGTAGTACTACTCCTATCCCCCTCTGTTATTATACAATTGAAATCCCCTATAAGGAACACATCATCCCTCCCACTCAAAAAGAAATATAATTTCTCAAACACCTCCCCTCTTTCCTTCCTCCCAGTTGGAGCATAAACATTAATTACTTTATATGTGAAACCCCTGAAAATAAAATGCACTAATAATACCCTACCCGGAACAATATGGACAACTTTTTTAACAACAAACTCATTACTTTTGAACAAAATCCCCACCCCCGAATTACGTTCCATTGAACCAGACCATACCGATTGCCCATAAGGCCAGGAGATATTTGGCTCCCCATCCAAGCAGCACTCCTGGAGACCTAAAACATCAAAAGAATATCCAGAAAGTAAATCAAAAATGGCGGATCTCCTTTCTAAAGATCTAATACTGCGGACATTTAGAGAACCAATTGTTAAACTCATTCAAACATTTGAAGGAAAAAAAGGAAATACAAAATCAAGCATTATCAAAAGGAGGCCTAGCCTTTCCCCGACCTCTACCCTTATTTTTTGCCTCCCCTTCCTTAAACTTAAGAGTCTTTGTCAATTTTTTGACTGAACATTCCTCCAAATAACCTGTGCCCAGGGAGGATAAAGAGGAGTCAGAATCAATCTGACATGACGACCCTCCACCTGCCTCCTCCCTTCCCGGGCTAGGAAAGTCCTCAATCCTTTGACTCTGAGGAGTCGGACAGTCATCCTCCGATTCTTCCACCGGCATCTTTCTCTTCAAGGATTCTTTGTCCACAGTCATCTCCTCTGGGGGATCAGAGGCCTCCGAAACAGATGCCCCCGAAACAGATTCCGCCTTCTCCCCCTCTGCCACCAAAGCATCCGGAACAGACCTAGAAATGGAAGGAAAAACAGGGGCAGACTCTGCTTCACTGGTCAGCACGCTAACCTCTGCATCGCCTGCCCTGGCAGCATTGGAGTCCTCAGGAACTGTCCCACCTCGAAGAGCCATTGCATATGATCGGGGTGCCCCGGACTGGTAAGTGGGGCAACTCCTAGCCAGGTGATCCGAAGAACCACAGAAATGACACTTGCGTTTCTCGGGACAGTCTGCAGTGCGGTGATCAGGCTTGTGGCAGTTCCTGCAAACTTGCCCGGTTGTACAGTTCTCTCTGGTATGACCAAAGCAAAAACAGTCCCGGCAAAAACTTGGCATCCCCGGGTAGTGCAGAAACCCCCTGTTGTTCCCTATCGCAAAGTTCTGCGGGGGGTGACAAAAACCTTCAGCACCACCCTCGGGGGCAGGCCTAAACTCCACCCAAAAACGTCTCATGCCTGTGAAAGTCCCCAGGATGTTATTTTTCCTCTCCGCACCAGAAACAGACACACAATACCTTCTTAGAAAGGTCTGGATCTCCTCATCCCGCACAAAAGGGTTGTACATATGCACTACCACTGGAACTTTCTTAGGCCGAGCCTCGCAGGAAATGAATCGGATCCCTTGTAGGTCAGGGTGAGAAGCATTCTCCTTACTCCGGTAGAGACAGGTACGGAGATCATCCAGGTTGTAGAAGGTCACGTCAAAGAATCCTTGGCTGGGAAAGACCTGGACACAGAAGATGGAAGCATGCGGCATCCTCAGCACTCCCTCCACGACCTTCTGCTGGACATGCAAAATCCCGTAGGCACTCCTCTTTTCCTCCTCGATAAACAGCCGTACTGTATTAGGAGCGTTCGGCGCATTAGCCATCCTCTCCGGCAGACCCGTCCTCCGATGATCACCTTCCCGTTATCCTGGGACTAAGCCCTCTCCCCAATAGCAGCAGGTGGGTGAAGCCCAGGCAATAAACCTGGGCGATCCCACAAGGCCGAGGAGAGGGGTACCCGAATACCTTAGGGCAAGACACTTGATCTTAGCCAAAAGGCCGAGAAGCGATAACCGTGAAAGGGGCGGGCCCAACAAGGTCCCCTTCATGGGCACTATCACTGCTTGCTGTCAGGGAGGCTGCCAGACAATTTTCCATGCACACTCTGGGCTGGGGGGCAGTCAACCACCAGTACACACAGCAGAACCTAAACCCATACCATTATTGCTAAGCAGCAAGACAGGGGCCCATTGCACTCCCACGGGGCCTTTTTAAATGCAATCCATAACCCGGATTTGCCAGGAACCCTTCTTACTCCTCCTACTTGCATGTGACACTGGGCTTAGGATCTGCATAGGAAACACACACACAAGCACACACCTACCTTTGTTGCCTGCAGATGCCTCCTTGGCTGTCCCCAAACGGTATCAAACCAACACCCACGGGAAGCTGTAAGCATAGAGGACATGCCTGCACCCCATTGGACTTACCTGTGTGGGTTAAACCCGGGTTATTTGACAACCTATGGCGGTGATGGTTCTGCTCAGGCAGAGCAGTGCTGATGCTCCTCATAAAGCTGTCGCTGCTGTGAAGGTTCTAGGTGACATCACAAATCCCTATGGTTACATACACAACAAAGCTGGGTTGTTGTTGTTTACACTCTGCAAGGCCTGTGGAAGTGAGTGACATCATAGCACTGTAGTTCTGAGGGTTCTAGATGGATGCAACAATCTCCTGTTGCTTCTATGAAGGCCATAATAGATGACATCACCAAACAGCTCCATAGTCACATACACAGCAAAGGAGAGATGTTGTTTACACCTAGTGATGTCAGTGGTATTGAGTGAAATCACAGCACAGTGCTAAGGCTCCTGGGCCTGGACACAGCAGCGGCTGCAATATCTCAACGGAGAATACGTTTATATATATGTGTGTGTGTGCGCGTATATATATATATATATATATATATATATATATATATATATTTCTCCGCCGAAATCACTTTTAAACCCATTTCCACCTTTTTTTCCCTTCTCTTCCTCTTACTTTTTTTTCAAGTTTTTTTACGTTTTTCTCCTTTTCGCCTCTTTTCTGGGCGTATTATTCTTCTTTTTCTTCTTTTTTTTCGTCTAATGCATACCCCATCAGTGCAGCAATGCTTATTCAATACCGCCAGCAGATGGAGACACTGGGGGATAATTTTCTAAGGATTTATACTGATTTTTCCTGTCTGAATTTGTCGCACAGAAAGTTGCAGGCCAAATATGTGTGACATTTCTGCGACTTTAGCTTCTAGAGCATTTTTACAACATTATACATAGGTGCTGAATACATAAAAAGCGACTGTTCAGCGGCAGACAAGTCGCATCGGCTGAAAGTAGGCCAGAATGTCAGTCCATGTTGGAGCAGGTTTAGATACAGTCTAAAGTATAGATCTCAAAGTCTGTGCACAGAATTTAGCAAGGGCCTCGCACCTTCTGATGCATCAGGTAGGTGCACAATAGCATAGCCTAACCCTCTGTACTTTGGTCTATATTGATGCGGGACATAGACAGCCAGCTGATGACCAATCCATTAGTGCAATGGATGGCTGGAAGCATTTGTCTTTGCCTTTGCAATACCACAGAAGCAATGCATGGTCAATGTACAGCAATGACACACCTGTGTGAACAGCCAGGAGACCCCCCCCCCCCATGTTATGTTACATAGTTACATAGTTAGTACGGTCGAAAAAAGACATATGTCCATCAAGTTCAACCAGGGAATTAAGGGGTAGGGGTGTGGCGCGATATTGGGGAAGGGATGAGATTTTATATTTCTTCATAAGCATTAATCTTATTTTGTCAATTAGGAACATTCAGCACCCACCCGCTATCAAGGCAGCTGCCTATCATGTCATGCCCTACCTGCACAGGTGTGCTGGCTACTCAAATGATCCAATTACGGAGGCCATTTAGTCAGCAGCAGCAGAAGTCCTGTGCCTGGACGCTCCAACAGCGGCCAGACACAAGCAGAAGCAGAAGCAGCAGAAGCAGCAGCAGCACCACCTTTTGTTTTTTGGCTGCAGCAGCAGCAAGGCCCACAGGGCTGGCTAGCTGGCTAGCCAGCAAGCAGGTAGCAATGAAAGTAGGAATCTTTCTTTTTAACCCTGTAAGGGGGTGGTGCACTGTACCCGAAGATACTGCCATATCGGGTCAATGCATAGGGCGACGGAAGCAAGCTTCGAAATCAGCCCCCGTTCTCAAAAATCCATTTAATATATGGTCCCCAGATAGGGGACGTATCAGATATTAAACTGATAAGAACAGATTTTTTACTTTTAGATATAATATTCTTAGACTAAAAGACCTTACGCAGTCCAGATTACACTTAGTCTGCTAAAAGCATATTCCACAGATGTAGATTCCAAAGACTTTTAGCCACTTTGTGACCTAATCTTTTTTTATCCAATAAATAGAAAACATACATCTCACTAAGAGCTAGGCGAACACAATTTTTAGAGGTAATAGTGTCTCTTTTAAAAAGAAGAATATTCCTCGTCTTCCATAGTGCAATTTTAATACAATTTATACTAATCCACAAAACCCGAGACTTCTCCACAGATAAAACATTATAAAATCCATATAAAATAACTTCATGATTTAAAAAATTAAGATCAGAAATGAATTTTAGTAAGGGTCCTATCAAATGCCATATCTCTTGGGCGTAAAAACAGTTCCAAAAAAGGTGTAAAACTGTTTCCTCACTAGGACACCCCATTCTCGGGCACTTTGCACTACGACACAATCCTCTTCTGTGTTGGAATTCTCTGGTAGGCAAACATTGATGTGCTATCTGCCAGGCCAGATCTTTTAAGTCATTAGATAAGAATCCCATATTCACCATCCTCCAAACTCTTAGAGATTTCTCAGTGGAATAATTAGATATTAAGCAAATCTGTTCTATCTTCCTGATTTCAGGAACTAATTTTCGTGCATTACTACAAATTTCTTGACTAAAATTAGCAATGCCATAAATACGAATAATCTTTTCTAAAACCACATAGTGCGCTGGGGGAATAAATAAGATTGGGGACGTTAAAGGTAAGGTTATCCACTTTCTTTTTCTAAAAATGTGACCTGCAGCATATTTTAAAAAATAAGACCAATAACAGTTTCTTTGCAAGCCATTAAAACACATAGAAAAAAAGTGAACATATAAAAACCTTTTTAAATCAGGCACATCCTTACCCCCCAATTTCTTTGTCTTCATCATTACATCTCTCCTGAGTTTATCCATTTTAGACCCCCATAAAAAATGAAAGCAAATCTTGTTTAAAAACTTTAAGGTGCGTTCACTCGGTGGGAAAACCAAGCTTAAATAAAGCATGATAGGTAGCAACAAAGCTTTCATTATCAGTACTTTTCCTTCTATTGTTAATTTCCTCATTTTCCAAAAACTTATTTTCTTTTGCACTTTCTCTTTGACGATGGACCAGCTTTCCTCTCCATTATTTTCATTGTCAAAGATGACACCCAAGATTTTGATTTTATCATATTGCACATTCACCTCCGTATTGCCCCAATTCCCTATTGCAAAGCAATCACATTTATTTTTATTTAATTTGAAGCCAGAGCCCTCACAAAAAAATTCTGTCTGTCTGATAGCACGTTTCAGGGATGGTTCATCTGAACATAGAATATTAACATCATCCATGTATGCTATCGTCTTTACGCTCTGTCCTCCACTTCCAGGGATTGGCACTCCTCTAATGAGCTTATCTTTTCTCAAAACATTCAACAGAGGTTCTATTGCACATATGAAAAGAATGGGTGATAGGGGGCACCCCTGTTTCACCCCAGACTGTAAACATACCTCTTGGGATAAAAAACCGTTAATTAAAATACGACTAAAACAGTTTTTATATAAAAGTGCAATTTTTCCAACAATAAAATCAGGAAAATTCATTTTCTTTAAAACCAACCATAAAAAATCATGAGAAACACGGTCATAAGCCTTTTGAAAATCCAAGGATAAAATTGCCAATTTCTGATCACATTGTTTCTGATACCATAAAACATCTTTTACAAGGTTTAGATGATCACTTATTTTCCTTCCAGGTACTCCGCATACTTGGTCACTGTGTATAACCTTAGCAATTACCTGCTTGAGCCTATTTGCTAAAATTTTTGCTAAAACCTTATAGTCTGTATTTAGCAGGGTAATAGGCCTCCAATTTTCTAATTTAGAGATGTCTCCTTTTTTAAAAATCAGAGTAACAACACCATCTCTCCAGGACGCAGGTAAAATCTCAGATTTAAAAGCACAGTTAAAAATACCTAAAAGATCATCTTTTAAAATGGACCAAAAACACAGATAAAATTCAACTGGCAACCCATCCGAACCAGGTGTTTTACCATTTAAAAAACTCTTAAAAGTGCTTAAAAGTTCAGGTAAAAAGATTTCATCACAAAGGCTCTCTTGGTCAGTTTTGTCAAGTTTTGAATCCAAGGTATCTAAAACATCATTAGTAAAGGAAATATCAATATCTTTTTTATTAAAAAGCTCCTGATAAAATACTTGTGCTTCTCGCAACATCTCTTCATTAGTTATCTTCCCTTCTATTACAGATATCATTTCTTTCTTTCCCACCACCTTCTTAAAAAAGAATCTCGAACACTTTTCATCATTCTCCAGACATTGCACCTTGCTGTTAAAAATCATTTCTTTTCCTTTTTGACTAATGGCATTTTTTATTTCATTCTTTGTCTGAGCAATAACATCATCCATCTCAAGCCCGGCTTGCTTTAGTTTATAATATGTTTGGATTTTAGTGTTTAACATTTTAAACCATAACTTTTTCTCCTTAGCCTTTTGGATGCCCACACGGATAAAAAACAGTTTGGTCCACTTTTTAACATCCTCCCACCAATCCAAAATATTTTTATATTGGGATTGACGCAATCTCCATTTGTTATAAGCAGCAATAAAATCATTTTTTGTTTTCATGTCCTCTAATAAAGTAGTGTTGAGCTTCCAAACGCCTTTGCCTTTCTCTAGGCCAGGTAAAGTGACATGTGCATATAATAACTTATGATCAGAGAAAATATTCGATAAAAGAGAAACATCAACTAGATTAAAACTTTCCGATAAAAAAATAAAATCAATCCTGGATTTGCAGACATTATTTTCCCATGTGTAACCAGGGTCGTCTGGGTATTTTCTCCTCCAGACATCGGTAAAGTTAAAATCCTCAGTCATACTCTTAATCTGTTTCTCTGTTTTATCCACTCTGACATGCACACTTCCACTCTCACGATGATCACCACTCATACAACAATTAAAATCTCCAGCCATTAAAATAGGTGTTGAACCTGGGATAAAAGCCTGAATATCATTAATCAAGTCGGCTCTCTCATTTTTTTCAGGAGAAGCATAGATGTTAAAAAGCTTAATCTCCGAGCCATTGTACTTAATATTAACTAATAGCGCTCTACCAGGTATAATTTCTAAGAAGGACAAAACTTGTACATCTGAACCTCTAAACAAGATCCCAACACCTGAAGATCTGTTCAGATTGTCACCCGACCAGACCGATGGTCCCAAAGTCCAGCTACGACAAAGGTCCTCATAATTTGGACTATGTTCAATTCCACATTCTTGTAAAAAGAACAGAGAACAGTCCAAGGTCTCTAAAAAACTAAACAAAGCAGCCCTTCTCGTAGGGCTCTTTAGACCTCTCACATTAAGAGAGGAGCACTTTAAGGAAGCTATTCGCTACTGGAGTTTGAGTCCGATATGAAACCCACAGGTGACTCCGGGCTTTCGAACTCTTTGATATTTTTTGGATCGGACGCTGATCTTATAGAAGGCCTCCATGCATGTTGACTGTCCTCACATTCGTCTGAGCTTTTTTTGACAGGCCGTTTAATGCCAAGTTGTGGCTCATCTCCAAGTTCCTTCTTCCGCTTGATCTCCTTCACGCCAACCTCCATGGCTTCACTGCTCACTAGTGACCCTCCACCACCAGAACCCTCCACAGAAGGTCTCCCCTCTGTCTCAGGCACAGCAGAAAGGTCCATAAGCTCCGCCACGACATGAGAAGTTACAGCCGGCTTTTCTGAAGGCGCCTCAGACCGCTGGGGTGCTTTCGCAGGTGGTACTTCAGCTTGCACTACACCCACTCTCCCCGCTACACGGTCAGCCCACGATCTAGCTACACTGGAACGGAGACTGCAATCTTTAAAGGCATGGCCTTCTTCACCACAAATGTTGCAGACGATTTTAGCACAGTCCTTAGAAACATGGCCTTCTTGATTGCACCGACCACAGCGAACTGTAGTGTCCGTGCAAACTTCCATAGTATGTCCGAATTTCTTACATTTCCTACAAAAAGTAGGCATCTCGGGATAAAACAAATAGCCCTTATCCCGACCGATAGAAAAGTTGGAGGGTGGATGACACAACCCTCCAATGCCAGTAGCATCCTCTTTCATTTTCACAAAAAACTTATGTTTCCCCGTCCATAGGTCTTCTGAATTCATCACCTTATGGGAATACTTAACAGAACTGCAGTATTTCCCCAAAAAGAGCTCAATATGGGACACAGTCACAAAGGGATTGTGCATACACACAACTAGAGGAATATCGCCTCCAGTATACAACACTGTGACCGTGATCCCATCAAGCTCAGCAAGGTCTTGATTGCTTTTCAGCTTCTCAAAAAGATTCTGGCATGCATAAGCAGAGTCCAGAGTTAGGATGAAGCTGCCCTTCCGAGGATCTCTGAGACAGACGATGTTCTCTTTCTTCACCCCAAGAAGCTTGTAGAGAGTTTCTTTCACAAAATAAGAAAGTTGGACGAGTTCTTGTTTGTCTTCATCAACATCAAAGCGAAAGGAAAAACGAATCCGCGTTTCACCGGATGTAAGGTAACGGATGCGAACACCCATCTTGTCGATCGCCTTTTCGGTTCCTCGTAGCAGCCCCCCTTGAAAAAGGTAGGACAAACTCCCAGGATCCTCCTGACCAGACACTTGATCTAGCCAAAAGGCCGAGAAGCGATAACCGTGAAAGGGGCGGGCCCAACAAGGTGCCCTTCATGGGCACTATCACTGCTTGCTGTCAGGGAGGCTGCCAGACAATTTTCCATGCACACTCTGGGCTGGGGGGCAGTCAACCACCAGTACACACAGCAGAACCTAAACCCATACCATTATTGCTAAGCAGCAAGACAGGGGCCCATTGCACTCCCACGGGGCCTTTTTAAATGCAATCCATAACCCGGATTTGCCAGGAACCCTTCTTACTCCTCCTACTTGCATGTGACACTGGGCTTAGGATCTGCATAGGAAACACACACACAAGCACACACCTACCTTTGTTGCCTGCAGATGCCTCCTTGGCTGTCCCCAAACGGTATCAAACCAACACCCACGGGAAGCTGTAAGCATAGAGGACATGCCTGCACCCCATTGGACTTACCTGTGTGGGTTAAACCCGGGTTATTTGACAACCTATGGCGGTGATGGTTCTGCTCAGGCAGAGCAGTGCTGATGCTCCTCATAAAGCTGTCGCTGCTGTGAAGGTTCTAGGTGACATCACAAATCCCTATGGTTACATACACAACAAAGCTGGGTTGTTGTTGTTTACACTCTGCAAGGCCTGTGGAAGTGAGTGACATCATAGCACTGTAGTTCTGAGGGTTCTAGATGGATGCAACAATCTCCTGTTGCTTCTATGAAGGCCATAATAGACGACATCACCAAACAGCTCCATAGTCACATACACAGCAAAGGAGAGATGTTGTTTACACCTAGTGATGTCAGTGGTATTGAGTGACATCACAGCACAGTGCTAAGGCTCCTGGGCCTGGACACAGCAGCGGCTGCAATATCTCAACGGAGAATACGTTTATATATATGTGTGTGTGTGCGCGTATATATATATATATATATATATATATATATATATATATATATATATTTATCCGCCGAAATCACTTTTAAACCCATTTCCACCTTTTTTTCCCTTCTCTTCCTCTTACTTTTTTTTCAAGTTTTTTTACGTTTTTCTCCTTTTCGCCTCTTTTCTGGGCGTATTATTCTTCTTTTTTTTCGTCTAATGCATACCCCATCAGTGCAGCAATGCTTATTCAATACCGCCAGCAGATGGAGACACTGGGGGATAATTTTCTAAGGATTTATACTGATTTTTCCTGTCTGAATTTGTCGCACAGAAAGTTGCAGGCCAAATATGTGTGACATTTCTGCGACTTTAGCTTCTAGAGCATTTTTACAACATTATACATAGGTGCTGAATACATAAAAAGCGACTGTTCAGCGACAGACAAGTCGCATCGGCTGAAAGTAGGCCAGAATGTCAGTCCATGTTGGAGCAGGTTTAGATACAGTCTAAAGTATAGATCTCAAAGTCTGTGCACAGAATTTAGCAAGGGCCTCGCACCTTCTGATGCATCAGGTAGGTGCACAATAGCATAGCCTAACCCTCTGTACTTTGGTCTATATTGATGCGGGACATAGACAGCCAGCTGATGACCAATCCATTAGTGCAATGGATGGCTGGAAGCATTTGTCTTTGCCTTTGCAATACCACAGAAGCAATGCATGGTCAATGTACAGCAATGACACACCTGTGTGAACAGCCAGGAGACCCCCCCCCCCCCCATGTTATGTTACATAGTTACATAGTTAGTACGGTCGAAAAAAGACATATGTCCATCAAGTTCAACCAGGGAATTAAGGGGTAGGGGTGTGGCGCGATATTGGGGAAGGGATGAGATTTTATATTTCTTCATAAGCATTAATCTTATTTTGTCAATTAGGAACATTCAGCACCCACCCGCTATCAAGGCAGCTGCCTATCATGTCATGCCCTACCTGCACAGGTGTGCTGGCTACTCAAATGATCCAATTAAGGAGGCCATTTAGTCAGCAGCAGCAGAAGTCCTGTGCCTGGACGCTCCAACAGCGGCCAGACACAAGCAGAAGCAGAAGCAGCAGAAGCAGCAGCAGCACCACCTTTTGTTTTTTGGCTGCAGCAGCAGCAAGGCCCACAGGGCTGGCTAGCTGGCTAGCCAGCAAGCAGGTAGCAATGAAAGTAGGAATCTTTCTTTTTAACCCTGTAAGGGGGTGGTGCACTGTACCCGAAGATACTGCCATATCGGGTCAATGCATAGGGCGACGGAAGCAAGCTTCGAAATCGGCCCCCGTTCTCAAAAATCCATTTAATATATGGTCCCCAGATAGGGGACGTATCAGATATTAAACTGATAAGAACAGATACTACACTTGATCTTAGCCAAAAGGCCGAGAAGCGATAACCGTGAAAGGGGCGGGCCCAACAAGGTGCCCTTCATGGGCACTATCACTGCTTGCTGTCAGGGAGGCTGCCAGACAATTTTCCATGCACACTCTGGGCTGGGGGGCAGTCAACCACCAGTACACACAGCAGAACCTAAACCCATACCATTATTGCTAAGCAGCAAGACAGGGGCCCATTGCACTCCCACGGGGCCTTTTTAAATGCAATCCATAACCCGGATTTGCCAGGAACCCTTCTTACTCCTCCTACTTGCATGTGACACTGGGCTTAGGATCTGCATAGGAAACACACACACAAGCACACACCTACCTTTGTTGCCTGCAGATGCCTCCTTGGCTGTCCCCAAACGGTATCAAACCAACACCCACGGGAAGCTGTAAGCATAGAGGACATGCCTGCACCCCATTGGACTTACCTGTGTGGGTTAAACCCGGGTTATTTGACAACCTATGGCGGTGATGGTTCTGCTCAGGCAGAGCAGTGCTGATGCTCCTCATAAAGCTGTCGCTGCTGTGAAGGTTCTAGGTGACATCACAAATCCCTATGGTTACATACACAACAAAGCTGGGTTGTTGTTGTTTACACTCTGCAAGGCCTGTGGAAGTGAGTGACATCATAGCACTGTAGTTCTGAGGGTTCTAGATGGATGCAACAATCTCCTGTTGCTTCTATGAAGGCCATAATAGATGACATCACCAAACAGCTCCATAGTCACATACACAGCAAAGGAGAGATGTTGTTTACACCTAGTGATGTCAGTGGTATTGAGTGACATCACAGCACAGTGCTAAGGCTCCTGGGCCTGGACACAGCAGCGGCTGCAATATCTCAACGGAGAATACGTTTATATATATGTGTGTGTGTGCGCGTATATATATATATATATATATATATATATATATATATATATTTCTCCGCCGAAATCACTTTTAAACCCATTTCCACCTTTTTTTCCCTTCTCTTCCTCTTACTTTTTTTTCAAGTTTTTTTACGTTTTTCTCCTTTTCGCCTCTTTTCTGGGCGTATTATTCTTCTTTTTCTTCTTTTTTTTCGTCTAATGCATACCCCATCAGTGCAGCAATGCTTATTCAATACCGCCAGCAGATGGAGACACTGGGGGATAATTTTCTAAGGATTTATACTGATTTTTCCTGTCTGAATTTGTCGCACAGAAAGTTGCAGGCCAAATATGTGTGACATTTCTGCGACTTTAGCTTCTAGAGCATTTTTACAACATTATACATAGGTGCTGAATACATAAAAAGCGACTGTTCAGCGGCAGACAAGTCGCATCGGCTGAAAGTAGGCCAGAATGTCAGTCCATGTTGGAGCAGGTTTAGATACAGTCTAAAGTATAGATCTCAAAGTCTGTGCACAGAATTTAGCAAGGGCCTCGCACCTTCTGATGCATCAGGTAGGTGCACAATAGCATAGCCTAACCCTCTGTACTTTGGTCTATATTGATGCGGGACATAGACAGCCAGCTGATGACCAATCCATTAGTGCAATGGATGGCTGGAAGCATTTGTCTTTGCCTTTGCAATACCACAGAAGCAATGCATGGTCAATGTACAGCAATGACACACCTGTGTGAACAGCCAGGAGACCCCCCCCCCCCCCATGTTATGTTACATAGTTACATAGTTAGTACGGTCGAAAAAAGACATATGTCCATCAAGTTCAACCAGGGAATTAAGGGGTAGGGGTGTGGCGCGATATTGGGGAAGGGATGA
Organism: Hyla sarda; assembly: GCF_029499605.1. Taxonomy (NCBI): domain Eukaryota; kingdom Metazoa; phylum Chordata; class Amphibia; order Anura; family Hylidae; genus Hyla; species Hyla sarda. The sequence continues at coordinate 181,054 of NW_026610519.1, forward strand.
GATTTTATATTTCTTCATAAGCATTAATCTTATTTTGTCAATTAGGAACATTCAGCACCCACCCGCTATCAAGGCAGCTGCCTATCATGTCATGCCCTACCTGCACAGGTGTGCTGGCTACTCAAATGATCCAATTAAGGAGGCCATTTAGTCAGCAGCAGCAGAAGTCCTGTGCCTGGACGCTCCAACAGCGGCCAGACACAAGCAGAAGCAGAAGCAGCAGAAGCAGCAGCAGCAAGGCCCACAGGGCTGGCTAGCTGGCTAGCCAGCAAGCAGGTAGCAATGAAAGTAGGAATCTTTCTTTTTAACCCTGTAAGGGGGTGGTGCACTGTACCCGAAGATACTGCCATATCGGGTCAATGCATAGGGCGACGGAAGCAAGCTTCGAAATCGGCCCCCGTTCTCAAAAATCCATTTAATATATGGTCCCCAGATAGGGGACGTATCAGATATTAAACTGATAAGAACAGATACTACACTTGATCTTAGCCAAAAGGCCGAGAAGCGATAACCGTGAAAGGGGCGGGCCCAACAAGGTGCCCTTCATGGGCACTATCACTGCTTGCTGTCAGGGAGGCTGCCAGACAATTTTCCATGCACACTCTGGGCTGGGGGGCAGTCAACCACCAGTACACACAGCAGAACCTAAACCCATACCATTATTGCTAAGCAGCAAGACAGGGGCCCATTGCACTCCCACGGGGCCTTTTTAAATGCAATCCATAACCCGGATTTGCCAGGAACCCTTCTTACTCCTCCTACTTGCATGTGACACTGGGCTTAGGATCTGCATAGGAAACACACACACAAGCACACACCTACCTTTGTTGCCTGCAGATGCCTCCTTGGCTGTCCCCAAACGGTATCAAACCAACACCCACGGGAAGCTGTAAGCATAGAGGACATGCCTGCACCCCATTGGACTTACCTGTGTGGGTTAAACCCGGGTTATTTGACAACCTATGGCGGTGATGGTTCTGCTCAGGCAGAGCAGTGCTGATGCTCCTCATAAAGCTGTCGCTGCTGTGAAGGTTCTAGGTGACATCACAAATCCCTATGGTTACATACACAACAAAGCTGGGTTGTTGTTGTTTACACTCTGCAAGGCCTGTGGAAGTGAGTGACATCATAGCACTGTAGTTCTGAGGGTTCTAGATGGATGCAACAATCTCCTGTTGCTTCTATGAAGGCCATAATAGACGACATCACCAAACAGCTCCATAGTCACATACACAGCAAAGGAGAGATGTTGTTTACACCTAGTGATGTCAGTGGTATTGAGTGACATCACAGCACAGTGCTAAGGCTCCTGGGCCTGGACACAGCAGCGGCTGCAATATCTCAACGGAGAATACGTTTATATATATGTGTGTGTGTGCGCGTATATATATATATATATATATATATATATATATATATATATATATTTCTCCGCCGAAATCACTTTTAAACCCATTTCCACCTTTTTTTCCCTTCTCTTCCTCTTACTTTTTTTTCACGTTTTTTTACGTTTTTCTCCTTTTCGCCTCTTTTCTGGGCGTATTATTCTTCTTTTTTTTCGTCTAATGCATACCCCATCAGTGCAGCAATGCTTATTCAATACCGCCAGCAGATGGAGACACTGGGGGATAATTTTCTAAGGATTTATACTGATTTTTCCTGTCTGAATTTGTCGCACAGAAAGTTGCAGGCCAAATATGTGTGACATTTCTGCGACTTTAGCTTCTAGAGCATTTTTACAACATTATACATAGGTGCTGAATACATAAAAAGCGACTGTTCAGCGACAGACAAGTCGCATCGGCTGAAAGTAGGCCAGAATGTCAGTCCATGTTGGAGCAGGTTTAGATACAGTCTAAAGTATAGATCTCAAAGTCTGTGCACAGAATTTAGCAAGGGCCTCGCACCTTCTGATGCATCAGGTAGGTGCACAATAGCATAGCCTAACCCTCTGTACTTTGGTCTATATTGATGCGGGACATAGACAGCCAGCTGATGACCAATCCATTAGTGCAATGGATGGCTGGAAGCATTTGTCTTTGCCTTTGCAATACCACAGAAGCAATGCATGGTCAATGTACAGCAATGACACACCTGTGTGAACAGCCAGGAGACCCCCCCCCCCCCATGTTATGTTACATAGTTACATAGTTAGTACGGTCGAAAAAAGACATATGTCCATCAAGTTCAACCAGGGAATTAAGGGGTAGGGGTGTGGCGCGATATTGGGGAAGGGATGAGATTTTATATTTCTTCATAAGCATTAATCTTATTTTGTCAATTAGGAACATTCAGCACCCACCCGCTATCAAGGCAGCTGCCTATCATGTCATGCCCTACCTGCACAGGTGTGCTGGCTACTCAAATGATCCAATTAAGGAGGCCATTTAGTCAGCAGCAGCAGAAGTCCTGTGCCTGGACGCTCCAACAGCGGCCAGACACAAGCAGAAGCAGAAGCAGCAGAAGCAGCAGCAGCACCACCTTTTGTTTTTTGGCTGCAGCAGCAGCAAGGCCCACAGGGCTGGCTAGCTGGCTAGCCAGCAAGCAGGTAGCAATGAAAGTAGGAATCTTTCTTTTTAACCCTGTAAGGGGGTGGTGCACTGTACCCGAAGATACTGCCATATCGGGTCAATGCATAGGGCGACGGAAGCAAGCTTCGAAATCGGCCCCCGTTCTCAAAAATCCATTTAATATATGGTCCCCAGATAGGGGACGTATCAGATATTAAACTGATAAGAACAGATACTACACTTGATCTTAGCCAAAAGGCCGAGAAGCGATAACCGTGAAAGGGGCGGGCCCAACAAGGTGCCCTTCATGGGCACTATCACTGCTTGCTGTCAGGGAGGCTGCCAGACAATTTTCCATGCACACTCTGGGCTGGGGGGCAGTCAACCACCAGTACACACAGCAGAACCTAAACCCATACCATTATTGCTAAGCAGCAAGACAGGGGCCCATTGCACTCCCACGGGGCCTTTTTAAATGCAATCCATAACCCGGATTTGCCAGGAACCCTTCTTACTCCTCCTACTTGCATGTGACACTGGGCTTAGGATCTGCATAGGAAACACACACACAAGCACACACCTACCTTTGTTGCCTGCAGATGCCTCCTTGGCTGTCCCCAAACGGTATCAAACCAACACCCACGGGAAGCTGTAAGCATAGAGGACATGCCTGCACCCCATTGGACTTACCTGTGTGGGTTAAACCCGGGTTATTTGACAACCTATGGCGGTGATGGTTCTGCTCAGGCAGAGCAGTGCTGATGCTCCTCATAAAGCTGTCGCTGCTGTGAAGGTTCTAGGTGACATCACAAATCCCTATGGTTACATACACAACAAAGCTGGGTTGTTGTTGTTTACACTCTGCAAGGCCTGTGGAAGTGAGTGACATCATAGCACTGTAGTTCTGAGGGTTCTAGATGGATGCAACAATCTCCTGTTGCTTCTATGAAGGCCATAATAGACGACATCACCAAACAGCTCCATAGTCACATACACAGCAAAGGAGAGATGTTGTTTACACCTAGTGATGTCAGTGGTATTGAGTGACATCACAGCACAGTGCTAAGGCTCCTGGGCCTGGACACAGCAGCGGCTGCAATATCTCAACGGAGAATACGTTTATATATATGTGTGTGTGTGCGCGTATATATATATATATATATATATATATATATATATATATATATATATTTCTCCGCCGAAATCACTTTTAAACCCATTTCCACCTTTTTTTCCCTTCTCTTCCTCTTACTTTTTTTTCACGTTTTTTTACGTTTTTCTCCTTTTCGCCTCTTTTCTGGGCGTATTATTCTTCTTTTTTTTCGTCTAATGCATACCCCATCAGTGCAGCAATGCTTATTCAATACCGCCAGCAGATGGAGACACTGGGGGATAATTTTCTAAGGATTTATACTGATTTTTCCTGTCTGAATTTGTCGCACAGAAAGTTGCAGGCCAAATATGTGTGACATTTCTGCGACTTTAGCTTCTAGAGCATTTTTACAACATTATACATAGGTGCTGAATACATAAAAAGCGACTGTTCAGCGACAGACAAGTCGCATCGGCTGAAAGTAGGCCAGAATGTCAGTCCATGTTGGAGCAGGTTTAGATACAGTCTAAAGTATAGATCTCAAAGTCTGTGCACAGAATTTAGCAAGGGCCTCGCACCTTCTGATGCATCAGGTAGGTGCACAATAGCATAGCCTAACCCTCTGTACTTTGGTCTATATTGATGCGGGACATAGACAGCCAGCTGATGACCAATCCATTAGTGCAATGGATGGCTGGAAGCATTTGTCTTTGCCTTTGCAATACCACAGAAGCAATGCATGGTCAATGTACAGCAATGACACACCTGTGTGAACAGCCAGGAGACCCCCCCCCCCCCCCATGTTATGTTACATAGTTACATAGTTAGTACGGTCGAAAAAAGACATATGTCCATCAAGTTCAACCAGGGAATTAAGGGGTAGGGGTGTGGCGCGATATTGGGGAAGGGATGAGATTTTATATTTCTTCATAAGCATTAATCTTATTTTGTCAATTAGGAACATTCAGCACCCACCCGCTATCAAGGCAGCTGCCTATCATGTCATGCCCTACCTGCACAGGTGTGCTGGCTACTCAAATGATCCAATTAAGGAGGCCATTTAGTCAGCAGCAGCAGAAGTCCTGTGCCTGGACGCTCCAACAGCGGCCAGACACAAGCAGAAGCAGAAGCAGAAGCAGCAGAAGCAGCAGCAGCACCACCTTTTGTTTTTTGGCTGCAGCAGCAGCAAGGCCCACAGGGCTGGCTAGCTGGCTAGCCAGCAAGCAGGTAGCAATGAAAGTAGGAATCTTTCTTTTTAACCCTGTAAGGGGGTGGTGCACTGTACCCGAAGATACTGCCATATCGGGTCAATGCATAGGGCGACGGAAGCAAGCTTCGAAATCGGCCCCCGTTCTCAAAAATCCATTTAATATATGGTCCCCAGATAGGGGACGTATCAGATATTAAACTGATAAGAACAGATACTACACTTGATCTTAGCCAAAAGGCCGAGAAGCGATAACCGTGAAAGGGGCGGGCCCAACAAGGTGCCCTTCATGGGCACTATCACTGCTTGCTGTCAGGGAGGCTGCCAGACAATTTTCCATGCACACTCTGGGCTGGGGGGCAGTCAACCACCAGTACACACAGCAGAACCTAAACCCATACCATTATTGCTAAGCAGCAAGACAGGGGCCCATTGCACTCCCACGGGGTCTTTTTAAATGCAATCCATAACCCGGATTTGCCAGGAACCCTTCTTACTCCTCCTACTTGCATGTGACACTGGGCTTAGGATCTGCATAGGAAACACACACACAAGCACACACCTACCTTTGTTGCCTGCAGATGCCTCCTTGGCTGTCCCCAAACGGTATCAAACCAACACCCACGGGAAGCTGTAAGCATAGAGGACATGCCTGCACCCCATTGGACTTACCTGTGTGGGTTAAACCCGGGTTATTTGACAACCTATGGCGGTGATGGTTCTGCTCAGGCAGAGCAGTTCTGATGCTCCTCATAAAGCTGTCACTGCTGTGAAGGTTCTAGGTGACATCACAAATCCCTATGGTTACATACACAACAAAGCTGGGTTGTTGTTGTTTACACTCTGCAAGGCCTGTGGAAGTGAGTGACATCATAGCACTGTAGTTCTGAGGGTTCTAGATGGATGCAACAATCTCCTGTTGCTTCTATGAAGGCCATAATAGACGGCATCACCAAACAGCTCCATAGTCACATACACAGCAAAGGAGAGATGTTGTTTACACCTAGTGATGTCAGTGGTATTGAGTGACATCACAGCACAGTGCTAAGGCTCCTGGGCCTGGACACAGCAGCGGCTGCAATATCTCAATGGAGAATACGTTTATATATATGTGTGTGTGTGCGCGTATATATATATATATATATATATATATATATATATATATATATATATATATATATATATTTCTCCGCCGAAATCACTTTTAAACCCATTTCCACCTTTTTTTCCCTTCTCTTCCTCTTACTTTTTTTTCACGTTTTTTTACGTTTTTCTCCTTTTCGCCTCTTTTCTGGGCGTATTATTCTTCTTTTTCTTCTTTTTTTTCGTCTAATGCATACCCCATCAGTGCAGCAATGCTTATTCAATACCGCCAGCAGATGGAGACACTGGGGGATAATTTTCTAAGGATTTATACTGATTTTTCCTGTCTGAATTTGTCGCACAGAAAGTTGCAGGCCAAATATGTGTGACATTTCTGCGACTTTAGCTTCTAGAGCATTTTTACAACATTATACATAGGTGCTGAATACATAAAAAGCGACTGTTCAGCGACAGACAAGTCGCATCGGCTGAAAGTAGGCCAGAATGTCAGTCCATGTTGGAGCAGGTTTAGATACAGTCTAAAGTATAGATCTCAAAGTCTGTGCACAGAATTTAGCAAGGGCCTCGCACCTTCTGATGCATCAGGTAGGTGCACAATAGCATAGCCTAACCCTCTGTACTTTGGTCTATATTGATGCGGGACATAGACAGCCAGCTGATGACCAATCCATTAGTGCAATGGATGGCTGGAAGCATTTGTCTTTGCCTTTGCAATACCACAGAAGCAATGCATGGTCAATGTACAGCAATGACACACCTGTGTGAACAGCCAGGAGACCCCCCCCCCCCCCCCATGTTATGTTACATAGTTACATAGTTAGTACGGTCGAAAAAAGACATATGTCCATCAAGTTCAACCAGGGAATTAAGGGGTAGGGGTGTGGCGCGATATTGGGGAAGGGATGAGATTTTATATTTCTTCATAAGCATTAATCTTATTTTGTCAATTAGGAACATTCAGCACCCACCCGCTATCAAGGCAGCTGCCTATCATGTCATGCCCTACCTGCACAGGTGTGCTGGCTACTCAAATGATCCAATTAAGGAGGCCATTTAGTCAGCAGCAGCAGAAGTCCTGTGCCTGGACGCTCCAACAGCGGCCAGACACAAGCAGAAGCAGAAGCAGCAGAAGCAGCAGCAGCACCACCTTTTGTTTTTTGGCTGCAGCAGCAGCAAGGCCCACAGGGCTGGCTAGCTGGCTAGCCAGCAAGCAGGTAGCAATGAAAGTAGGAATCTTTCTTTTTAACCCTGTAAGGGGGTGGTGCACTGTACCCGAAGATACTGCCATATCGGGTCAATGCATAGGGCGACGGAAGCAAGCTTCGAAATCGGCCCCCGTTCTCAAAAATCCATTTAATATATGGTCCCCAGATAGGGGACGTATCAGATATTAAACTGATAAGAACAGATACTACACTTGATCTTAGCCAAAAGGCCGAGAAGCGATAACCGTGAAAGGGGCGGGCCCAACAAGGTGCCCTTCATGGGCACTATCACTGCTTGCTGTCAGGGAGGCTGCCAGACAATTTTCCATGCACACTCTGGGCTGGGGGGCAGTCAACCACCAGTACACACAGCAGAACCTAAACCCATACCATTATTGCTAAGCAGCAAGACAGGGGCCCATTGCACTCCCACGGGGCCTTTTTAAATGCAATCCATAACCCGGATTTGCCAGGAACCCTTCTTACTCCTCCTACTTGCATGTGACACTGGGCTTAGGATCTGCATAGGAAACACACACACAAGCACACACCTACCTTTGTTGCCTGCAGATGCCTCCTTGGCTGTCCCCAAACGGTATCAAACCAACACCCACGGGAAGCTGTAAGCATAGAGGACATGCCTGCACCCCATTGGACTTACCTGTGTGGGTTAATCCCGGGTTATTTGACAACCTATGGCGGTGATGGTTCTGCTCAGGCAGAGCAGTGCTGATGCTCCTCATAAAGCTGTCGCTGCTGTGAAGGTTCTAGGTGACATCACAAATCCCTATGGTTACATACACAACAAAGCTGGGTTGTTGTTGTTTACACTCTGCAAGGCCTGTGGAAGTGAGTGACATCATAGCACTGTAGTTCTGAGGGTTCTAGATGGATGCAACAATCTCCTGTTGCTTCTATGAAGGCCATAATAGACGACATCACCAAACAGCTCCATAGTCACATACACAGCAAAGGAGAGATGTTGTTTACACCTAGTGATGTCAGTGGTATTGAGTGACATCACAGCACAGTGCTAAGGCTCCTGGGCCTGGACACAGCAGCGGCTGCAATATCTCAACGGAGAATACGTTTATATATATGTGTGTGTGTGCGCGTATATATATATATATATATTTCTCCGCCGAAATCACTTTTAAACCCATTTCCACCTTTTTTTCCCTTCTCTTCCTCTTACTTTTTTTTCACGTTTTTTTACGTTTTTCTCCTTTTCGCCTCTTTTCTGGGCGTATTATTCTTCTTTTTCTTCTTTTTTTTCGTCTAATGCATACCCCATCAGTGCAGCAATGCTTATTCAATACCGCCAGCAGATGGAGACACTGGGGGATAATTTTCTAAGGATTTATACTGATTTTTCCTGTCTGAATTTGTCGCACAGAAAGTTGCAGGCCAAATATGTGTGACATTTCTGCGACTTTAGCTTCTAGAGCATTTTTACAACATTATACATAGGTGCTGAATACATAAAAAGCGACTGTTCAGCGACAGACAAGTCGCATCGGCTGAAAGTAGGCCAGAATGTCAGTCCATGTTGGAGCAGGTTTAGATACAGTCTAAAGTATAGATCTCAAAGTCTGTGCACAGAATTTAGCAAGGGCCTCGCACCTTCTGATGCATCAGGTAGGTGCACAATAGCATAGCCTAACCCTCTGTACTTTGGTCTATATTGATGCGGGACATAGACAGCCAGCTGATGACCAATCCATTAGTGCAATGGATGGCTGGAAGCATTTGTCTTTGCCTTTGCAATACCACAGAAGCAATGCATGGTCAATGTACAGCAATGACACACCTGTGTGAACAGCCAGGAGACCCCCCCCCCCCATGTTATGTTACATAGTTACATAGTTAGTACGGTCGAAAAAAGACATATGTCCATCAAGTTCAACCAGGGAATTAAGGGGTAGGGGTGTGGCGCGATATTGGGGAAGGGATGAGATTTTATATTTCTTCATAAGCATTAATCTTATTTTGTCAATTAGGAACATTCAGCACCCACCCGCTATCAAGGCAGCTGCCTATCATGTCATGCCCTACCTGCACAGGTGTGCTGGCTACTCAAATGATCCAATTAAGGAGGCCATTTAGTCAGCAGCAGCAGAAGTCCTGTGCCTGGACGCTCCAACAGCGGCCAGACACAAGCAGAAGCAGAAGCAGCAGAAGCAGCAGCAGCACCACCTTTTGTTTTTTGGCTGCAGCAGCAGCAAGGCCCACAGGGCTGGCTAGCTGGCTAGCCAGCAAGCAGGTAGCAATGAAAGTAGGAATCTTTCTTTTTAACCCTGTAAGGGGGTGGTGCACTGTACCCGAAGATACTGCCATATCGGGTCAATGCATAGGGCGACGGAAGCAAGCTTCGAAATCGGCCCCCGTTCTCAAAAATCCATTTAATATATGGTCCCCAGATAGGGGACGTATCAGATATTAAACTGATAAGAACAGATACTACACTTGATCTTAGCCAAAAGGCCGAGAAGCGATAACCGTGAAAGGGGCGGGCCCAACAAGGTGCCCTTCATGGGCACTATCACTGCTTGCTGTCAGGGAGGCTGCCAGACAATTTTCCATGCACACTCTGGGCTGGGGGGCAGTCAACCACCAGTACACACAGCAGAACCTAAACCCATACCATTATTGCTAAGCAGCAAGACAGGGGCCCATTGCACTCCCACGGGGCCTTTTTAAATGCAATCCATAACCCGGATTTGCCAGGAACCCTTCTTACTCCTCCTACTTGCATGTGACACTGGGCTTAGGATCTGCATAGGAAACACACACACAAGCACACACCTACCTTTGTTGCCTGCAGATGCCTCCTTGGCTGTCCCCAAACGGTATCAAACCAACACCCACGGGAAGCTGTAAGCATAGAGGACATGCCTGCACCCCATTGGACTTACCTGTGTGGGTTAAACCCGGGTTATTTGACAACCTATGGCGGTGATGGTTCTGCTCAGGCAGAGCAGTGCTGATGCTCCTCATAAAGCTGTCGCTGCTGTGAAGGTTCTAGGTGACATCACAAATCCCTATGGTTACATACACAACAAAGCTGGGTTGTTGTTGTTTACACTCTGCAAGGCCTGTGGAAGTGAGTGACATCATAGCACTGTAGTTCTGAGGGTTCTAGATGGATGCAACAATCTCCTGTTGCTTCTATGAAGGCCATAATAGACGACATCACCAAACAGCTCCATAGTCACATACACAGCAAAGGAGAGATGTTGTTTACACCTAGTGATGTCAGTGGTATTGAGTGACATCACAGCACAGTGCTAAGGCTCCTGGGCCTGGACACAGCAGCGGCTGCAATATCTCAACGGAGAATACGTTTATATATATGTGTGTGTGTGCGCGTATATATATATATATATATATATATATATATTTCTCCGCCGAAATCACTTTTAAACCCATTTCCACCTTTTTTTCCCTTCTCTTCCTCTTACTTTTTTTTCACGTTTTTTTACGTTTTTCTCCTTTTCGCCTCTTTTCTGGGCGTATTATTCTTCTTTTTCTTCTTTTTTTTCGTCTAATGCATACCCCATCAGTGCAGCAATGCTTATTCAATACCGCCAGCAGATGGAGACACTGGGGGATAATTTTCTAAGGATTTATACTGATTTTTCCTGTCTGAATTTGTCGCACAGAAAGTTGCAGGCCAAATATGTGTGACATTTCTGCGACTTTAGCTTCTAGAGCATTTTTACAACATTATACATAGGTGCTGAATACATAAAAAGCGACTGTTCAGCGACAGACAAGTCGCATCGGCTGAAAGTAGGCCAGAATGTCAGTCCATGTTGGAGCAGGTTTAGATACAGTCTAAAGTATAGATCTCAAAGTCTGTGCACAGAATTTAGCAAGGGCCTCGCACCTTCTGATGCATCAGGTAGGTGCACAATAGCATAGCCTAACCCTCTGTACTTTGGTCTATATTGATGCGGGACATAGACAGCCAGCTGATGACCAATCCATTAGTGCAATGGATGGCTGGAAGCATTTGTCTTTGCCTTTGCAATACCACAGAAGCAATGCATGGTCAATGTACAGCAATGACACACCTGTGTGAACAGCCAGGAGACCCCCCCCCCCCATGTTATGTTACATAGTTACATAGTTAGTACGGTCGAAAAAAGACATATGTCCATCAAGTTCAACCAGGGAATTAAGGGGTAGGGGTGTGGCGCGATATTGGGGAAGGGATGAGATTTTATATTTCTTCATAAGCATTAATCTTATTTTGTCAATTAGGAACATTCAGCACCCACCCGCTATCAAGGCAGCTGCCTATCATGTCATGCCCTACCTGCACAGGTGTGCTGGCTACTCAAATGATCCAATTAAGGAGGCCATTTAGTCAGCAGCAGCAGAAGTCCTGTGCCTGGACGCTCCAACAGCGGCCAGACACAAGCAGAAGCAGAAGCAGCAGAAGCAGCAGCAGCACCACCTTTTGTTTTTTGGCTGCAGCAGCAGCAAGGCCCACAGGGCTGGCTAGCTGGCTAGCCAGCAAGCAGGTAGCAATGAAAGTAGGAATCTTTCTTTTTAACCCTGTAAGGGGGTGGTGCACTGTACCCGAAGATACTGCCATATCGGGTCAATGCATAGGGCGACGGAAGCAAGCTTCGAAATCGGCCCCCGTTCTCAAAAATCCATTTAATATATGGTCCCCAGATAGGGGACGTATCAGATATTAAACTGATAAGAACAGATAAGGTTTCAACAAAATTTTATTGAATAAATAAGAAACCATACAAAATTTAAAATGCAAAATAATAAAAGGTTCACAAAAGTTTTAAAATACAAATAATAAAACCAGTAATAAAAGGAGAAAAAATAAAAATGGCAGGATAAAACATTATACAAATGTCATAAAAACTGATTATACTGTTATTTCGTTCCATAGAGGCAGACACCACATGGATGCTGCCTCGCTGGCCCCCAACTGTTTCTTGTCTCTTAGGTAATAGATGTACATCTCACTCAGGGCCAGCTTTATACAGTTTTTAACATCAATAAAATCATGTTTAAAAAGTAAGATGTTCCTAACTTTCCAGATGGCATTTTTAAAACAATTAATAATCATCCAGCAGATCATCTGCTGTTTAAAATTGGGGCAGTTAAAAAGACCGTAAAAGACACATTCGTGATTAAAATCTTTTAGGCCGCAGGCCCACTTCAAAAGTGGGCCTACCTTCCTCCAAAGCTCCCGTGCAAAAGGGCAGTTCCAAAATATGTGCAGCACCGTTTCGTCCACTCCGCAGCCATCTCTCGGGCACTTGGCTCTCGCCACCAGTCCTCGCCTGTGCTGAAACTCACGAGTAGGGAGGCACTGGTGGACGATTGCCCAGGCAAGATCCCTGTGTACATTCGCCAGAAACTTCCCGTACACGTTCCGCCATACCTTTTTGGATCTTGCCTGTGTGAAATTGGACACTGCCAGGGTAACCTCACTCCGCCTGAGGATATTTGATACCTTTCTCTGGTCCCCCAGTATGTCAGGCTCCAAATCTTGGAGACCTAGGAGCCTGACTGTCTTTTCCAACACCACATAATGTTTTGGGGGACACAGAAGCACCGGAGCGTTCAGAGGGATGCGCAACCATCTTTTAAAAACCATGCCCGCAGCGTACCTTAAAAAGCAGCTAAAAATGCCATCGGATTTAATAATTTTAAAACAGAAACAGAAATACTTTATGTAAAAGAAAGTAAAAAGGTTAGGAACATCTTTCCCGCCATTATCTTTACTTTTGTACATAAAATCACGCTTTAATTTCTCCATTTTTGAACCCCATAAAAAAGTAAAAACAATTCTAGTTACTTTTTTAATGTATAAAATAGATGGAGGAAATACCATGGCAATGTATAGCATAATAGGGAGTAAAACCATCTTTATTATTAAAATCTTCCCCTCCATGGTAAGGTTTCTAAGATTCCACATTAAAATCTTCTTCTCCATCTTAGCTATAGCTGAATCCCAGTTAGGGCTCCCATCATTGACCTGGTTAAAAACAATACCTAAAACTTTAATTTGATCCTGTTGCATTGTGACTCCTGGGGTGATGGATGAATCCCAGGAGCCAATATAAAAACAGTCACATTTATCTGTGTTTAGCTTAAAACCAGAGACCTCGCAGAAATAGCTGGTGTTCCTCAATGCCCCCCTCATGGATGGAGAGTCCGGGCACAGTATGGTGACATCATCCATGTACCCCAACACCTTTAGATGGGTCCCTCCTCCACCAGGTATCGGTACGCCTCTTACTACCCGGTCTTTTCTGAGGAGGGCCATCAGTGGTTCGATTGCGCAAATAAAAAGGAGTGGGGACAGGGGGCAGCCCTGTTTGACACCTGATAAAAGAGGAACACCGCTGGTTAAAAAGCCATTAACAGAGACTTGACTAAAACAGGATCGGTATAAAAGCATGATTCGGCTTAAAATCGTTTCAGGCACTGCCATCTTTTTAAGAACTAAAAACAGGTATTCATGGGAGACCCTATCAAAGGCTTTTTCAAAGTCTAAGGATAAAATTGCTACAGTTTGATTTCTATCCTTAAAATACCATAAAACATCTCTTAAAATATTTAGGGATTCAGCTATAGACCTTCCAGGTACCCCACAAACCTGATTTGGGTGAATTAATTTATGAATAAAAGGTTTAAAACGGACAGCTAATAACTTGGCTAAAACTTTATAATCAACATTTAAAAGTGTGATGGGGCGCCAATTTTTTAGCATATCCTTTTCACCCTTTTTAAAAAGTAATGATACAATCCCCCTCCTCCAGGAAGGGGGAAGTTCATTAACAATAAAAGTTTCTTTATACAATAAAACCATATCATCCTTTAAAATATCCCAAAAAGCTAAATAAAATTCGATGGGTAAACCATCTTCCCCAGGGGCCTTCCCACTAGAAAAACTTTTAAAAACAAATAAAAGTTCATCTAAGTTAAGATCACGGGATAAAACCTCCTGGTCTAAAACATCTAGCTTAAAATCAAGGGAATTAAGAACATGTTCTAAAAAGGATGGATTAAGATCTTTCTTATTAAAAAGAAGCTGGTAGAAGTTAAAAACTGCATCTAACATGCCTTTTGGAGTGGATTCACCCTCAAGGTTTTGGATGATATCCCTCCTATTCATCACTTTTTTAAAAAAGAAACGGGAACATTTCTCGCCCTCCTCCAGGTGCTGCACATGTGAGTTAAAAATGATTTGTTTCCCTTTCTTTTCTATGGCATGTTTTATTTCAGTTTTAAGGTTTAAAATATCATTTTCTACATCCATACCAGCTTCTTTCAATTTAAAAAGTACATTTAAACGCATGTTAAGAACATAAAACCACTGTTTTTCCATTTTTGCCTTCTTCTTACCTGCTTTGATAAAAAAAAATCTGATTTTAGATTTGGTGCCCTCCCACCAGTGCAGCATAGGCTCGTGGGGTTTTCTTTGTGATTGCCAGCATTGGTAGGTCCGCACAAACTCCTCTTTTATCTCAGGGTCCTCTAGGAGTGTGGTGTTTTATCTCCAGAGGCCCCTTTTTGCTTTTTGCTCCCCCTCTAGCTCCAGGCCCACCAAGAGGAGCTTATGATCAGAGAAGATATTCTGCTCGAGCGTGCATTTCAGGGGTTTAAAAGCTCTAGAGGAAAAAATAAAATCGATTCTGGAGCTCACTCTTCCATTGGACCATGTGGCGCCTGGGTCCTCCGGCAAGAGATCCTTCCAGCAATCTTTCAAATTAAAATCATCAATAAAATTTTTAAGCAGGTAAGAAGTGCGGTCTTTACGATTAATATCCCCACCCTGCCGGTGTTCCCCATCACGTATGCAGTTAAAATCACCTCCCACCAGCAGGGGGGAAGACCCAACACAAAACAGTGGTAAAATTTCAAATAGTTCTGCCCGCTCCTGTTTATCAGGAGGGGCATACACATTTAAAACACGAATTAAAAGTCCATTAAAATATAGATGAATTAAAAGAGCTCTGCCAGGCACAATCTCAGTTACTGTATGAATAGAAAAGGACTGGCCTCGGCAGAGCAGCCCAACACCCACAGAACGACAGTCATTTGCACCGGACCATATGGATGGGCCCAGCTTCCAGTCTTCTTTTAAGTCTTTATAGTCCATTTTACTAGGGATTCCACATTCTTGTAGCAGGCAAAGGTCAAAGTCACATGTCTCTAGATAAGAAAATAAAGCAGCCCTGCGATCAGGGCTCTTTAAGGACCTCACATTGAGTGAGGCAATTTTTACAGGGATAGGCATAGTTTATGGAGAGTCCGTGCTTGGAGAATCAAAGTCAATAATAAGCTGCGTACCGTCATCCCCCGCCTGCGGGGTCATCAGCTCCTTGATGTTCTGAGGGTCGGAGCTTGAGATCGATGATGCCCCGACCCTGAGCTCGCTCTCGTCCGAACTACGGCACGCCGCTTTCCTTTGAATGTCTTCCTCTTCTTCTTCTCTTTGTCTTTTAAATGTCACACTGCTGTCCATATCCTCTGTGTTGCTCTCACTCGATGTAATCTCTGGCCCCCGGCTGATGGATCTGCGTCTTCTTTCATCATTTGACGACTGGAACTGCTGCACAGGGGCCTGTGAGGCCTCTTTTCCGGAACCTTTGCCGCTACCTTGGGAAGTTTTCATCGCTTGTTCCCCAGCAAGCGTTGCTGAGGACTGTTGCTCCAACTTCCCCATCGATCGACGATGGCCAGTTTTACCCACCGGGTCCACTGCTGGCGGGGCAGCAAACCCTGGTTTGGCGCCACTTGTCTTCTTGGCCCTGTCCTGTATAGGCGGAGTAACAGGACCGGGCTCAGACCTGGCCACCTGGCTCCCCTTCCGGCGGGCTTTCACCGGGGCCTCTTCGTCCGGAGCAGGGCGACCCTGGGCCAAGCCAGTACCTGGCTTATGCTGCAATTTTGGGTCCACTTTTGCCCCCACCGAGGCCCGTCGGCTGCCACCCGCCACAGGTGAGCCCCCTTCAGAAGTTTCGGCGGGCTCTTGAGCCAGGTAGGAAGTCGATCGACGTCTTTCAATTTCCCGGGCAGTAAACTCGATCACCCGCCCGGGCTTCGTGGAATCCCCATGGCCTCCCCCTAGCACTACCACCGGTGGGCCCCCCGATGGAGCACCAGAGGTCTTGGGCCTGGACCCATCAGTACCTGCCATCTGGGGTTTGGGCATCTTAAAAAAGGACGTCTTTTGTCCTGTCCCCTCTTTGGGTGGGCCCAGCCTTGACCCACCCATCGTAGTTTTTGCTTTATGGGGACAGGAATTAAAATCGTGATTTTCCTCTCCGCAGAGGTTGCACCTTATCGTATGGCTACATCTTGAGGCTATGTGACCTTCTTGGCCACACCTATTGCAGCGAATCACACGCTCCGCGCCGCAGGTCTCCTGGGTGTGGCCAAACCTCAAGCAATTTCGGCAATACATAGGCATTTGAGGATAGAACAGGAAGCCCCGAACTCTCCCGATGGCAAAATTTGGGGGCGGATGGCAAAGACCCCCAATACCACCGGGATCCTTACGGAGCTTGACCCAGAACTTCCTCTTGCCGTTCCAGAACCGCACGGAGTTCAAGATTTTGTTTGCGAATCGCACCTCTTCGCAGTATCGCCGAAGAAAAGTGGCTATATCCTCCGTGGTCACATGAGGGCTGTGCATAGCCACCACCAACGGTATATGTTCCTCACCATAGAGGAACTGGAACGAAAGACCGTCGAGTCGATCGTCCCTCTGGTCCGCACCAGACAAGGTTGCATAGATGTTATCGCAACACGCCGTGGCCGTGAAGGTGACGGTATACAGGCCACGGCTTTCCTGGTCATTTAGACACAGGATGTCCTCCCTATTGAGGCGGAAGTAGTCAAGAAGAATCACCTCCGCAATGAAGCGGAGGTTCTTCAACTGACGATGGCTCTCCGACACCTCTATGCGGATGGTATTTCGCATCGACATTTCCCCAGAGGGGAAAGCCCAGGAGAACGGCATCTTCCACACCCAGGGACTAAGCCCCTTCCCCAATAGCAGCAGGGGCTCGGAATCCCGCTATAAAAGCGGAACCCTTACCCAAGGCAGAGGTCGGGGGTACCCTAGGTGCTTCCGAAGCTACAGGTAACGCTCAACGTACCGAAAATGCCTTCTGAGACACAAGGTCCCAGAGACAGGGGGATCGCAACCCGTTGTCCGTGGACTAAGCCCGCTCCCCAATAGCAGCAAGGGGGTGAAGTCCCTCCGTAAGGAGAGACAATCCCCCAAGGCCGAGAAGCGGGGTACCACAGACACCTTCCGACCAGACCAAATGCAGATACTACACTTGATC
Source organism: Hyla sarda (assembly GCF_029499605.1). Lineage (NCBI taxonomy): Eukaryota > Metazoa > Chordata > Amphibia > Anura > Hylidae > Hyla > Hyla sarda. The sequence continues at coordinate 198,513 of NW_026610519.1, forward strand.
TTAGCCAAAAGGCCGAGAAGCGATAACCGTGAAAGGGGCGGGCCCAACAAGGTGCCCTTCATGGGCACTATCACTGCTTGCTGTCAGGGAGGCTGCCAGACAATTTTCCATGCACACTCTGGGCTGGGGGGCAGTCAACCACCAGTACACACAGCAGAACCTAAACCCATACCATTATTGCTAAGCAGCAAGACAGGGGCCCATTGCACTCCCACGGGGCCTTTTTAAATGCAATCCATAACCCGGATTTGCCAGGAACCCTTCTTACTCCTCCTACTTGCATGTGACACTGGGCTTAGGATCTGCATAGGAAACACACACACAAGCACACACCTACCTTTGTTGCCTGCAGATGCCTCCTTGGCTGTCCCCAAACGGTATCAAACCAACACCCACGGGAAGCTGTAAGCATAGAGGACATGCCTGCACCCCATTGGACTTACCTGTGTGGGTTAATCCCGGGTTATTTGACAACCTATGGCGGTGATGGTTCTGCTCAGGCAGAGCAGTGCTGATGCTCCTCATAAAGCTGTCGCTGCTGTGAAGGTTCTAGGTGACATCACAAATCCCTATGGTTACATACACAACAAAGCTGGGTTGTTGTTGTTTACACTCTGCAAGGCCTGTGGAAGTGAGTGACATCATAGCACTGTAGTTCTGAGGGTTCTAGATGGATGCAACAATCTCCTGTTGCTTCTATGAAGGCCATAATAGACGACATCACCAAACAGCTCCATAGTCACATACACAGCAAAGGAGAGATGTTGTTTACACCTAGTGATGTCAGTGGTATTGAGTGACATCACAGCACAGTGCTAAGGCTCCTGGGCCTGGACACAGCAGCGGCTGCAATATCTCAACGGAGAATACGTTTATATATATGTGTGTGTGTGCGCGTATATATATATATATATATATATATATATATATATATATATATATTTCTCCGCCGAAATCACTTTTAAACCCATTTCCACCTTTTTTTCCCTTCTCTTCCTCTTACTTTTTTTTCACGTTTTTTTAAGTTTTTCTCCTTTTCGCCTCTTTTCTGGGCGTATTATTCTTCTTTTTCTTCTTTTTTTTCGTCTAATGCATACCCCATCAGTGCAGCAATGCTTATTCAATACCGCCAGCAGATGGAGACACTGGGGGATAATTTTCTAAGGATTTATACTGATTTTTCCTGTCTGAATTTGTCGCACAGAAAGTTGCAGGCCAAATATGTGTGACATTTCTGCGACTTTAGCTTCTAGAGCATTTTTACAACATTATACATAGGTGCTGAATACATAAAAAGCGACTGTTCAGCGACAGACAAGTCGCATCGGCTGAAAGTAGGCCAGAATGTCAGTCCATGTTGGAGCAGGTTTAGATACAGTCTAAAGTATAGATCTCAAAGTCTGTGCACAGAATTTAGCAAGGGCCTCGCACCTTCTGATGCATCAGGTAGGTGCACAATAGCATAGCCTAACCCTCTGTACTTTGGTCTATATTGATGCGGGACATAGACAGCCAGCTGATGACCAATCCATTAGTGCAATGGATGGCTGGAAGCATTTGTCTTTGCCTTTGCAATACCACAGAAGCAATGCATGGTCAATGTACAGCAATGACACACCTGTGTGAACAGCCAGGAGACCCCCCCCCCCCATGTTATGTTACATAGTTACATAGTTAGTACGGTCGAAAAAAGACATATGTCCATCAAGTTCAACCAGGGAATTAAGGGGTAGGGGTGTGGCGCGATATTGGGGAAGGGATGAGATTTTATATTTCTTCATAAGCATTAATCTTATTTTGTCAATTAGGAACATTCAGCACCCACCCGCTATCAAGGCAGCTGCCTATCATGTCATGCCCTACCTGCACAGGTGTGCTGGCTACTCAAATGATCCAATTAAGGAGGCCATTTAGTCAGCAGCAGCAGAAGTCCTGTGCCTGGACGCTCCAACAGCGGCCAGACACAAGCAGAAGCAGAAGCAGAAGCAGCAGAAGCAGCAGCAGCACCACCTTTTGTTTTTTGGCTGCAGCAGCAGCAAGGCCCACAGGGCTGGCTAGCTGGCTAGCCAGCAAGCAGGTAGCAATGAAAGTAGGAATCTTTCTTTTTAACCCTGTAAGGGGGTGGTGCACTGTACCCGAAGATACTGCCATATCGGGTCAATGCATAGGGCGACGGAAGCAAGCTTCGAAATCGGCCCCCGTTCTCAAAAATCCATTTAATATATGGTCCCCAGATAGGGGACGTATCAGATATTAAACTGATAAGAACAGATACTACACTTGATCTTAGCCAAAAGGCCGAGAAGCGATAACCGTGAAAGGGGCGGGCCCAACAAGGTGCCCTTCATGGGCACTATCACTGCTTGCTGTCAGGGAGGCTGCCAGACAATTTTCCATGCACACTCTGGGCTGGGGGGCAGTCAACCACCAGTACACACAGCAGAACCTAAACCCATACCATTATTGCTAAGCAGCAAGACAGGGGCCCATTGCACTCCCACGGGGCCTTTTTAAATGCAATCCATAACCCGGATTTGCCAGGAACCCTTCTTACTCCTCCTACTTGCATGTGACACTGGGCTTAGGATCTGCATAGGAAACACACACACAAGCACACACCTACCTTTGTTGCCTGCAGATGCCTCCTTGGCTGTCCCCAAACGGTATCAAACCAACACCCACGGGAAGCTGTAAGCATAGAGGACATGCCTGCACCCCATTGGACTTACCTGTGTGGGTTAAACCCGGGTTATTTGACAACCTATGGCGGTGATGGTTCTGCTCAGGCAGAGCAGTGCTGATGCTCCTCATAAAGCTGTCGCTGCTGTGAAGGTTCTAGGTGACATCACAAATCCCTATGGTTACATACACAACAAAGCTGGGTTGTTGTTGTTTACACTCTGCAAGGCCTGTGGAAGTGAGTGACATCATAGCACTGTAGTTCTGAGGGTTCTAGATGGATGCAACAATCTCCTGTTGCTTCTATGAAGGCCATAATAGACGACATCACCAAACAGCTCCATAGTCACATACACAGCAAAGGAGAGATGTTGTTTACACCTAGTGATGTCAGTGGTATTGAGTGACATCACAGCACAGTGCTAAGGCTCCTGGGCCTGGACACAGCAGCGGCTGCAATATCTCAACGGAGAATACGTTTATATATATGTGTGTGTGTGCGCGTATATATATATATATATATATTTCTCCGCCGAAATCACTTTTAAACCCATTTCCACCTTTTTTTCCCTTCTCTTCCTCTTACTTTTTTTTCACGTTTTTTTACGTTTTTCTCCTTTTCGCCTCTTTTCTGGGCGTATTATTCTTCTTTTTCTTCTTTTTTTTCGTCTAATGCATACCCCATCAGTGCAGCAATGCTTATTCAATACCGCCAGCAGATGGAGACACTGGGGGATAATTTTCTAAGGATTTATACTGATTTTTCCTGTCTGAATTTGTCGCACAGAAAGTTGCAGGCCAAATATGTGTGACATTTCTGCGACTTTAGCTTCTAGAGCATTTTTACAACATTATACATAGGTGCTGAATACATAAAAAGCGACTGTTCAGCGACAGACAAGTCGCATCGGCTGAAAGTAGGCCAGAATGTCAGTCCATGTTGGAGCAGGTTTAGATACAGTCTAAAGTATAGATCTCAAAGTCTGTGCACAGAATTTAGCAAGGGCCTCGCACCTTCTGATGCATCAGGTAGGTGCACAATAGCATAGCCTAACCCTCTGTACTTTGGTCTATATTGATGCGGGACATAGACAGCCAGCTGATGACCAATCCATTAGTGCAATGGATGGCTGGAAGCATTTGTCTTTGCCTTTGCAATACCACAGAAGCAATGCATGGTCAATGTACAGCAATGACACACCTGTGTGAACAGCCAGGAGACCCCCCCCCCCCCCATGTTATGTTACATAGTTACATAGTTAGTACGGTCGAAAAAAGACATATGTCCATCAAGTTCAACCAGGGAATTAAGGGGTAGGGGTGTGGCGCGATATTGGGGAAGGGATGAGATTTTATATTTCTTCATAAGCATTAATCTTATTTTGTCAATTAGGAACATTCAGCACCCACCCGCTATCAAGGCAGCTGCCTATCATGTCATGCCCTACCTGCACAGGTGTGCTGGCTACTCAAATGATCCAATTAAGGAGGCCATTTAGTCAGCAGCAGCAGAAGTCCTGTGCCTGGACGCTCCAACAGCGGCCAGACACAAGCAGAAGCAGAAGCAGCAGAAGCAGCAGCAGCACCACCTTTTGTTTTTTGGCTGCTGCAGCAGCAGCAAGGCCCACAGGGCTGGCTAGCTGGCTAGCCAGCATGCAGGTAGCAATGAAAGTAGGAATCTTTCTTTTTAACCCTGTAAGGGGGTGGTGCACTGTACCCGAAGATACTGCCATATCGGGTCAATGCATAGGGCGACGGAAGCAAGCTTCGAAATCGGCCCCCGTTCTCAAAAATCCATTTAATATATGGTCCCCAGATAGGGGACGTATCAGATATTAAACTGATAAGAACAGATACTACACTTGATCTTAGCCAAAAGGCCGAGAAGCGATAACCGTGAAAGGGGCGGGCCCAACAAGGTGCCCTTCATGGGCACTATCACTGCTTGCTGTCAGGGAGGCTGCCAGACAATTTTCCATGCACACTCTGGGCTGGGGGGCAGTCAACCACCAGTACACACAGCAGAACCTAAACCCATACCATTATTGCTAAGCAGCAAGACAGGGGCCCATTGCACTCCCACGGGGCCTTTTTAAATGCAATCCATAACCCGGATTTGCCAGGAACCCTTCTTACTCCTCCTACTTGCATGTGACACTGGGCTTAGGATCTGCATAGGAAACACACACACAAGCACACACCTACCTTTGTTGCCTGCAGATGCCTCCTTGGCTGTCCCCAAACGGTATCAAACCAACACCCACGGGAAGCTGTAAGCATAGAGGACATGCCTGCACCCCATTGGACTTACCTGTGTGGGTTAAACCCGGGTTATTTGACAACCTATGGCGGTGATGGTTCTGCTCAGGCAGAGCAGTGCTGATGCTCCTCATAAAGCTGTCGCTGCTGTGAAGGTTCTAGGTGACATCACAAATCCCTATGGTTACATACACAACAAAGCTGGGTTGTTGTTGTTTACACTCTGCAAGGCCTGTGGAAGTGAGTGACATCATAGCACTGTAGTTCTGAGGGTTCTAGATGGATGCAACAATCTCCTGTTGCTTCTATGAAGGCCATAATAGACGACATCACCAAACAGCTCCATAGTCACATACACAGCAAAGGAGAGATGTTGTTTACACCTAGTGATGTCAGTGGTATTGAGTGACATCACAGCACAGTGCTAAGGCTCCTGGGCCTGGACACAGCAGCGGCTGCAATATCTCAACGGAGAATACGTTTATATATATGTGTGTGTGTGCGCGTATATATATATATATATATATTTCTCCGCCGAAATCACTTTTAAACCCATTTCCACCTTTTTTTCCCTTCTCTTCCTCTTACTTTTTTTTCACGTTTTTTTACGTTTTTCTCCTTTTCGCCTCTTTTCTGGGCGTATTATTCTTCTTTTTCTTCTTTTTTTTCGTCTAATGCATACCCCATCAGTGCAGCAATGCTTATTCAATACCGCCAGCAGATGGAGACACTGGGGGATAATTTTCTAAGGATTTATACTGATTTTTCCTGTCTGAATTTGTCGCACAGAAAGTTGCAGGCCAAATATGTGTGACATTTCTGCGACTTTAGCTTCTAGAGCATTTTTACAACATTATACATAGGTGCTGAATACATAAAAAGCGACTGTTCAGCGACAGACAAGTCGCATCGGCTGAAAGTAGGCCAGAATGTCAGTCCATGTTGGAGCAGGTTTAGATACAGTCTAAAGTATAGATCTCAAAGTCTGTGCACAGAATTTAGCAAGGGCCTCGCACCTTCTGATGCATCAGGTAGGTGCACAATAGCATAGCCTAACCCTCTGTACTTTGGTCTATATTGATGCGGGACATAGACAGCCAGCTGATGACCAATCCATTAGTGCAATGGATGGCTGGAAGCATTTGTCTTTGCCTTTGCAATACCACAGAAGCAATGCATGGTCAATGTACAGCAATGACACACCTGTGTGAACAGCCAGGAGACCCCCCCCCCCCCCATGTTATGTTACATAGTTACATAGTTAGTACGGTCGAAAAAAGACATATGTCCATCAAGTTCAACCAGGGAATTAAGGGGTAGGGGTGTGGCGCGATATTGGGGAAGGGATGAGATTTTATATTTCTTCATAAGCATTAATCTTATTTTGTCAATTAGGAACATTCAGCACCCACCCGCTATCAAGGCAGCTGCCTATCATGTCATGCCCTACCTGCACAGGTGTGCTGGCTACTCAAATGATCCAATTAAGGAGGCCATTTAGTCAGCAGCAGCAGAAGTCCTGTGCCTGGACGCTCCAACAGCGGCCAGACACAAGCAGAAGCAGAAGCAGCAGAAGCAGCAGCAGCACCACCTTTTGTTTTTTGGCTGCTGCAGCAGCAGCAAGGCCCACAGGGCTGGCTAGCTGGCTAGCCAGCATGCAGGTAGCAATGAAAGTAGGAATCTTTCTTTTTAACCCTGTAAGGGGGTGGTGCACTGTACCCGAAGATACTGCCATATCGGGTCAATGCATAGGGCGACGGAAGCAAGCTTCGAAATCGGCCCCCGTTCTCAAAAATCCATTTAATATATGGTCCCCAGATAGGGGACGTATCAGATATTAAACTGATAAGAACAGATACTACACTTGATCTTAGCCAAAAGGCCGAGAAGCGATAACCGTGAAAGGGGCGGGCCCAACAAGGTGCCCTTCATGGGCACTATCACTGCTTGCTGTCAGGGAGGCTGCCAGACAATTTTCCATGCACACTCTGGGCTGGGGGGCAGTCAACCACCAGTACACACAGCAGAACCTAAACCCATACCATTATTGCTAAGCAGCAAGACAGGGGCCCATTGCACTCCCACGGGGCCTTTTTAAATGCAATCCATAACCCGGATTTGCCAGGAACCCTTCTTACTCCTCCTACTTGCATGTGACACTGGGCTTAGGATCTGCATAGGAAACACACACACAAGCACACACCTACCTTTGTTGCCTGCAGATGCCTCCTTGGCTGTCCCCAAACGGTATCAAACCAACACCCACGGGAAGCTGTAAGCATAGAGGACATGCCTGCACCCCATTGGACTTACCTGTGTGGGTTAAACCCGGGTTATTTGACAACCTATGGCGGTGATGGTTCTGCTCAGGCAGAGCAGTGCTGATGCTCCTCATAAAGCTGTCGCTGCTGTGAAGGTTCTAGGTGACATCACAAATCCCTATGGTTACATACACAACAAAGCTGGGTTGTTGTTGTTTACACTCTGCAAGGCCTGTGGAAGTGAGTGACATCATAGCACTGTAGTTCTGAGGGTTCTAGATGGATGCAACAATCTCCTGTTGCTTCTATGAAGGCCATAATAGACGACATCACCAAACAGCTCCATAGTCACATACACAGCAAAGGAGAGATGTTGTTTACACCTAGTGATGTCAGTGGTATTGAGTGACATCACAGCACAGTGCTAAGGCTCCTGGGCCTGGACACAGCAGCGGCTGCAATATCTCAACGGAGAATACGTTTATATATATATGTGTGTGTGTGCGCGTATATATATATATATATATATATATATATATATATATATATTTCTCCGCCGAAATCACTTTTAAACCCATTTCCACCTTTTTTTCCCTTCTCTTCCTCTTACTTTTTTTTCACGTTTTTTTACGTTTTTCTCCTTTTCGCCTCTTTTCTGGGCGTATTATTCTTCTTTTTCTTCTTTTTTTTCGTCTAATGCATACCCCATCAGTGCAGCAATGCTTATTCAATACCGCCAGCAGATGGAGACACTGGGGGATAATTTTCTAAGGATTTATACTGATTTTTCCTGTCTGAATTTGTCGCACAGAAAGTTGCAGGCCAAATATGTGTGACATTTCTGCGACTTTAGCTTCTAGAGCATTTTTACAACATTATACATAGGTGCTGAATACATAAAAAGCGACTGTTCAGCGACAGACAAGTCGCATCGGCTGAAAGTAGGCCAGAATGTCAGTCCATGTTGGAGCAGGTTTAGATACAGTCTAAAGTATAGATCTCAAAGTCTGTGCACAGAATTTAGCAAGGGCCTCGCACCTTCTGATGCATCAGGTAGGTGCACAATAGCATAGCCTAACCCTCTGTACTTTGGTCTATATTGATGCGGGACATAGACAGCCAGCTGATGACCAATCCATTAGTGCAATGGATGGCTGGAAGCATTTGTCTTTGCCTTTGCAATACCACAGAAGCAATGCATGGTCAATGTACAGCAATGATACACCTGTGTGAACAGCCAGGAGACCCCCCCCCCCCCCCCATGTTATGTTACATAGTTACATAGTTAGTACGGTCGAAAAAAGACATATGTCCATCAAGTTCAACCAGGGAATTAAGGGGTAGGGGTGTGGCGCGATATTGGGGAAGGGATGAGATTTTATATTTCTTCATAAGCATTAATCTTATTTTGTCAATTAGGAACATTCAGCACCCACCCGCTATCAAGGCAGCTGCCTATCATGTCATGCCCTACCTGCACAGGTGTGCTGGCTACTCAAATGATCCAATTAAGGAGGCCATTTAGTCAGCAGCAGCAGAAGTCCTGTGCCTGGACGCTCCAACAGCGGCCAGACACAAGCAGAAGCAGAAGCAGCAGAAGCAGCAGCAGCACCACCTTTTGTTTTTTGGCTGCAGCAGAAGCAAGGCCCACAGGGCTGGCTAGCTGGCTAGCCAGCAAGCAGGTAGCAATGAAAGTAGGAATCTTTCTTTTTAACCCTGTAAGGGGGTGGTGCACTGTACCCGAAGATACTGCCATATCGGGTCAATGCATAGGGCGACGGAAGCAAGCTTCGAAATCGGCCCCCGTTCTCAAAAATCCATTTAATATATGGTCCCCAGATAGGGGACGTATCAGATATTAAACTGATAAGAACAGATACTACACTTGATCTTAGCCAAAAGGCCGAGAAGCGATAACCGTGAAAGGGGCGGGCCCAACAAGGTGCCCTTCATGGGCACTATCACTGCTTGCTGTCAGGGAGGCTGCCAGACAATTTTCCATGCACACTCTGGGCTGGGGGGCAGTCAACCACCAGTACACACAGCAGAACCTAAACCCATACCATTATTGCTAAGCAGCAAGACAGGGGCCCATTGCACTCCCACGGGGCTTTTTTAAATGCAATCCATAACCCGGATTTGCCAGGAACCCTTCTTACTCCTCCTACTTGCATGTGACACTGGGCTTAGGATCTGCATAGGAAACACACACACAAGCACACACCTACCTTTGTTGCCTGCAGATGCCTCCTTGGCTGTCCCCAAACGGTATCAAACCAACACCCACGGGAAGCTGTAAGCATAGAGGACATGCCTGCACCCCATTGGACTTACCTGTGTGGGTTAAACCCGGGTTATTTGACAACCTATGGCGGTGATGGTTCTGCTCAGGCAGAGCAGTGCTGATGCTCCTCATAAAGCTGTCGCTGCTGTGAAGGTTCTAGGTGACATCACAAATCCCTATGGTTACATACACAACAAAGCTGGGTTGTTGTTGTTTACACTCTGCAAGGCCTGTGGAAGTGAGTGACATCATAGCACTGTAGTTCTGAGGGTTCTAGATGGATGCAACAATCTCCTGTTGCTTCTATGAAGGCCATAATAGACGACATCACCAAACAGCTCCATAGTCACATACACAGCAAAGGAGAGATGTTGTTTACACCTAGTGATGTCAGTGGTATTGAGTGACATCACAGCACAGTGCTAAGGCTCCTGGGCCTGGACACAGCAGCGGCTGCAATATCTCAACGGAGAATACGTTTATATATATGTGTGTGTGTGCGCGTATATATATATATATATATATATATATATATTTCTCCGCCGAAATCACTTTTAAACCCATTTCCACCTTTTTTTCCCTTCTCTTCCTCTTACTTTTTTTTCACGTTTTTTTACGTTTTTCTCCTTTTCGCCTCTTTTCTGGGCGTATTATTCTTCTTTTTCTTCTTTTTTTTCGTCTAATGCATACCCCATCAGTGCAGCAATGCTTATTCAATACCGCCAGCAGATGGAGACACTGGGGGATAATTTTCTAAGGATTTATACTGATTTTTCCTGTCTGAATTTGTCGCACAGAAAGTTGCAGGCCAAATATGTGTGACATTTCTGCGACTTTAGCTTCTAGAGCATTTTTACAACATTATACATAGGTGCTGAATACATAAAAAGCGACTGTTCAGCGACAGACAAGTCGCATCGGCTGAAAGTAGGCCAGAATGTCAGTCCATGTTGGAGCAGGTTTAGATACAGTCTAAAGTATAGATCTCAAAGTCTGTGCACAGAATTTAGCAAGGGCCTCGCACCTTCTGATGCATCAGGTAGGTGCACAATAGCATAGCCTAACCCTCTGTACTTTGGTCTATATTGATGCGGGACATAGACAGCCAGCTGATGACCAATCCATTAGTGCAATGGATGGCTGGAAGCATTTGTCTTTGCCTTTGCAATACCACAGAAGCAATGCATGGTCAATGTACAGCAATGACACACCTGTGTGAACAGCCAGGAGACCCCCCCCCCCCCCCATGTTATGTTACATAGTTACATAGTTAGTACGGTCGAAAAAAGACATATGTCCATCAAGTTCAACCAGGGAATTAAGGGGTAGGGGTGTGGCGCGATATTGGGGAAGGGATGAGATTTTATATTTCTTCATAAGCATTAATCTTATTTTGTCAATTAGGAACATTCAGCACCCACCCGCTATCAAGGCAGCTGCCTATCATGTCATGCCCTACCTGCACAGGTGTGCTGGCTACTCAAATGATCCAATTAAGGAGGCCATTTAGTCAGCAGCAGCAGAAGTCCTGTGCCTGGACGCTCCAACAGCGGCCAGACACAAGCAGAAGCAGAAGCAGCAGAAGCAGCAGCAGCACCACCTTTTGTTTTTTGGCTGCAGCAGCAGCAGCAAGGCCCACAGGGCTGGCTAGCTGGCTAGCCAGCAAGCAGGTAGCAATGAAAGTAGGAATCTTTCTTTTTAACCCTGTAAGGGGGTGGTGCACTGTACCCGAAGATACTGCCATATCGGGTCAATGCATAGGGCGACGGAAGCAAGCTTCGAAATCGGCCCCCGTTCTCAAAAATCCATTTAATATATGGTCCCCAGATAGGGGACGTATCAGATATTAAACTGATAAGAACAGATACTACACTTGATCTTAGCCAAAAGGCCGAGAAGCGATAACCGTGAAAGGGGCGGGCCCAACAAGGTGCCCTTCATGGGCACTATCACTGCTTGCTGTCAGGGAGGCTGCCAGACAATTTTCCATGCACACTCTGGGCTGGGGGGCAGTCAACCACCAGTACACACAGCAGAACCTAAACCCATACCATTATTGCTAAGCAGCAAGACAGGGGCCCATTGCACTCCCACGGGGCCTTTTTAAATGCAATCCATAACCCGGATTTGCCAGGAACCCTTCTTACTCCTCCTACTTGCATGTGACACTGGGCTTAGGATCTGCATAGGAAACACACACACAAGCACACACCTACCTTTGTTGCCTGCAGATGCCTCCTTGGCTGTCCCCAAACGGTATCAAACCAACACCCACGGGAAGCTGTAAGCATAGAGGACATGCCTGCACCCCATTGGACTTACCTGTGTGGGTTAAACCCGGGTTATTTGACAACCTATGGCGGTGATGGTTCTGCTCAGGCAGAGCAGTGCTGATGCTCCTCATAAAGCTGTCGCTGCTGTGAAGGTTCTAGGTGACATCACAAATCCCTATGGTTACATACACAACAAAGCTGGGTTGTTGTTGTTTACACTCTGCAAGGCCTGTGGAAGTGAGTGACATCATAGCACTGTAGTTCTGAGGGTTCTAGATGGATGCAACAATCTCCTGTTGCTTCTATGAAGGCCATAATAGACGACATCACCAAACAGCTCCATAGTCACATACACAGCAAAGGAGAGATGTTGTTTACACCTAGTGATGTCAGTGGTATTGAGTGACATCACAGCACAGTGCTAAGGCTCCTGGGCCTGGACACAGCAGCGGCTGCAATATCTCAACGGAGAATACGTTTATATATATGTGTGTGTGTGCGCGTATATATATATATATATATATATATATATATATATATATATATATATATTTCTCCGCCGAAATCACTTTTAAACCCATTTCCACCTTTTTTTCCCTTCTCTTCCTCTTACTTTTTTTTCACGTTTTTTTACGTTTTTCTCCTTTTCGCCTCTTTTCTGGGCGTATTATTCTTCTTTTTCTTCTTTTTTTTCGTCTAATGCATACCCCATCAGTGCAGCAATGCTTATTCAATACCGCCAGCAGATGGAGACACTGGGGGATAATTTTCTAAGGATTTATACTGATTTTTCCTGTCTGAATTTGTCGCACAGAAAGTTGCAGGCCAAATATGTGTGACATTTCTGCGACTTTAGCTTCTAGAGCATTTTTACAACATTATACATAGGTGCTGAATACATAAAAAGCGACTGTTCAGCGACAGACAAGTCGCATCGGCTGAAAGTAGGCCAGAATGTCAGTCCATGTTGGAGCAGGTTTAGATACAGTCTAAAGTATAGATCTCAAAGTCTGTGCACAGAATTTAGCAAGGGCCTCGCACCTTCTGATGCATCAGGTAGGTGCACAATAGCATAGCCTAACCCTCTGTACTTTGGTCTATATTGATGCGGGACATAGACAGCCAGCTGATGACCAATCCATTAGTGCAATGGATGGCTGGAAGCATTTGTCTTTGCCTTTGCAATACCACAGAAGCAATGCATGGTCAATGTACAGCAATGACACACCTGTGTGAACAGCCAGGAGACCCCCCCCCCATGTTATGTTACATAGTTACATAGTTAGTACGGTCGAAAAAAGACATATGTCCATCAAGTTCAACCAGGGAATTAAGGGGTAGGGGTGTGGCGCGATATTGGGGAAGGGATGAGATTTTATATTTCTTCATAAGCATTAATCTTATTTTGTCAATTAGGAACATTCAGCACCCACCCGCTATCAAGGCAGCTGCCTATCATGTCATGCCCTACCTGCACAGGTGTGCTGGCTACTCAAATGATCCAATTAAGGAGGCCATTTAGTCAGCAGCAGCAGAAGTCCTGTGCCTGGACGCTCCAACAGCGGCCAGACACAAGCAGAAGCAGAAGCAGCAGAAGCAGCAGCAGCACCACCTTTTGTTTTTTGGCTGCAGCAGCAGCAAGGCCCACAGGGCTGGCTAGCTGGCTAGCCAGCAAGCAGGTAGCAATGAAAGTAGGAATCTTTCTTTTTAACCCTGTAAGGGGGTGGTGCACTGTACCCGAAGATACTGCCATATCGGGTCAATGCATAGGGCGACGGAAGCAAGCTTCGAAATCGGCCCCCGTTCTCAAAAATCCATTTAATATATGGTCCCCAGATAGGGGACGTATCAGATATTAAACTGATAAGAACAGATACTACACTTGATCTTAGCCAAAAGGCCGAGAAGCGATAACCGTGAAAGGGGCGGGCCCAACAAGGTGCCCTTCATGGGCACTATCACTGCTTGCTGTCAGGGAGGCTGCCAGACAATTTTCCATGCACACTCTGGGCTGGGGGGCAGTCAACCACCAGTACACACAGCAGAACCTAAACCCATACCATTATTGCTAAGCAGCAAGACAGGGGCCCATTGCACTCCCACGGGGCCTTTTTAAATGCAATCCATAACCCGGATTTGCCAGGAACCCTTCTTACTCCTCCTACTTGCATGTGACACTGGGCTTAGGATCTGCATAGGAAACACACACACAAGCACACACCTACCTTTGTTGCCTGCAGATGCCTCCTTGGCTGTCCCCAAACGGTATCAAACCAACACCCACGGGAAGCTGTAAGCATAGAGGACATGCCTGCACCCCATTGGACTTACCTGTGTGGGTTAAACCCGGGTTATTTGACAACCTATGGCGGTGATGGTTCTGCTCAGGCAGAGCAGTGCTGATGCTCCTCATAAAGCTGTCGCTGCTGTGAAGGTTCTAGGTGACATCACAAATCCCTATGGTTACATACACAACAAAGCTGGGTTGTTGTTGTTTACACTCTGCAAGGCCTGTGGAAGTGAGTGACATCATAGCACTGTAGTTCTGAGGGTTCTAGATGGATGCAACAATCTCCTGTTGCTTCTATGAAGGCCATAATAGACGACATCACCAAACAGCTCCATAGTCACATACACAGCAAAGGAGAGATGTTGTTTACACCTAGTGATGTCAGTGGTATTGAGTGACATCACAGCACAGTGCTAAGGCTCCTGGGCCTGGACACAGCAGCGGCTGCAATATCTCAACGGAGAATACGTTTATATATATGTGTGTGTGTGCGCGTATATATATATATATATATATATATATATATATATATATTTCTCCGCCGAAATCACTTTTAAACCCATTTCCACCTTTTTTTCCCTTCTCTTCCTCTTACTTTTTTTTCACGTTTTTTTACGTTTTTCTCCTTTTCGCCTCTTTTCTGGGCGTATTATTCTTCTTTTTCTTCTTTTTTTTCGTCTAATGCATACCCCATCAGTGCAGCAATGCTTATTCAATACCGCCAGCAGATGGAGACACTGGGGGATAATTTTCTAAGGATTTATACTGATTTTTCCTGTCTGAATTTGTCGCACAGAAAGTTGCAGGCCAAATATGTGTGACATTTCTGCGACTTTAGCTTCTAGAGCATTTTTACAACATTATACATAGGTGCTGAATACATAAAAAGCGACTGTTCAGCGACAGACAAGTCGCATCGGCTGAAAGTAGGCCAGAATGTCAGTCCATGTTGGAGCAGGTTTAGATACAGTCTAAAGTATAGATCTCAAAGTCTGTGCACAGAATTTAGCAAGGGCCTCGCACCTTCTGATGCATCAGGTAGGTGCACAATAGCATAGCCTAACCCTCTGTACTTTGGTCTATATTGATGCGGGACATAGACAGCCAGCTGATGACCAATCCATTAGTGCAATGGATGGCTGGAAGCATTTGTCTTTGCCTTTGCAATACCACAGAAGCAATGCATGGTCAATGTACAGCAATGACACACCTGTGTGAACAGCCAGGAGACCCCCCCCCCCCCCCCATGTTATGTTACATAGTTACATAGTTAGTACGGTCGAAAAAAGACATATGTCCATCAAGTTCAACCAGGGAATTAAGGGGTAGGGGTGTGGCGCGATATTGGGGAAGGGATGAGATTTTATATTTCTTCATAAGCATTAATCTTATTTTGTCAATTAGGAACATTCAGCACCCACCCGCTATCAAGGCAGCTGCCTATCATGTCATGCCCTACCTGCACAGGTGTGCTGGCTACTCAAATGATCCAATTAAGGAGGCCATTTAGTCAGCAGCAGCAGAAGTCCTGTGCCTGGACGCTCCAACAGCGGCCAGACACAAGCAGAAGCAGAAGCAGCAGAAGCAGCAGCAGCACCACCTTTTGTTTTTTGGCTGCAGCAGCAGCAAGGCCCACAGGGCTGGCTAGCTGGCTAGCCAGCAAGCAGGTAGCAATGAAAGTAGGAATCTTTCTTTTTAACCCTGTAAGGGGGTGGTGCACTGTACCCGAAGATACTGCCATATCGGGTCAATGCATAGGGCGACGGAAGCAAGCTTCGAAATCGGCCCCCGTTCTCAAAAATCCATTTAATATATGGTCCCCAGATAGGGGACGTATCAGATATTAAACTGATAAGAACAGATAAGGTTTCAACAAAATTTTATTGAATAAATAAGAAACCATACAAAATTTAAAATGCAAAATAATAAAAGGTTCACAAAAGTTTTAAAATACAAATAATAAAACCAGTAATAAAAGGAGAAAAAATAAAAATGGCAGGATAAAACATTATACAAATGTCATAAAAACTGATTATACTGTTATTTCGTTCCATAGAGGCAGACACCACATGGATGCTGCCTCGCTGGCCCCCAACTGTTTCTTGTCTCTTAGGTAATAGATGTACATCTCACTCAGGGCCAGCTTTATACAGTTTTTAACATCAATAAAATCATGTTTAAAAAGTAAGATGTTCCTAACTTTCCAGATGGCATTTTTAAAACAATTAATAATCATCCAGCAGATCATCTGCTGTTTAAAATTGGGGCAGTTAAAAAGACCGTAAAAGACACATTCGTGATTAAAATCTTTTAGGCCGCAGGCCCACTTCAAAAGTGGGCCTACCTTCCTCCAAAGCTCCCGTGCAAAAGGGCAGTTCCAAAATATGTGCAGCACCGTTTCGTCCACTCCGCAGCCATCTCTCGGGCACTTGGCTCTCGCCACCAGTCCTCGCCTGTGCTGAAACTCACGAGTAGGGAGGCACTGGTGGACGATTGCCCAGGCAAGATCCCTGTGTACATTCGCCAGAAACTTCCCGTACACGTTCCGCCATACCTTTTTGGATCTTGCCTGTGTGAAATTGGACACTGCCAGGGTAACCTCACTCCGCCTGAGGACCTTTGATACCTTTCTCTGGTCCCCCAGTATGTCAGGCTCCAAATCTTGGAGACCTAGGAGCCTGACTGTCTTTTCCAACACCACATAATGTTTTGGGGGACACAGAAGCACCGGAGCGTTCAGAGGGATGCGCAACCATCTTTTAAAAACCATGCCCGCAGCGTACCTTAAAAAGCAGCTAAAAATGCCATCGGATTTAATAATTTTAAAACAGAAACAGAAATACTTTATGTAAAAGAAAGTAAAAAGGTTAGGAACATCTTTCCCGCCATTATCTTTACTTTTGTACATAAAATCACGCTTTAATTTCTCCATTTTTGAACCCCATAAAAAAGTAAAAACAATTCTAGTTACTTTTTTAATGTATAAAATAGATGGAGGAAATACCATGGCAATGTATAGCATAATAGGGAGTAAAACCATCTTTATTATTAAAATCTTCCCCTCCATGGTAAGGTTTCTAAGATTCCACATTAAAATCTTCTTCTCCATCTTAGCTATAGCTGAATCCCAGTTAGGGCTCCCATCATTGACCTGGTTAAAAACAATACCTAAAACTTTAATTTGATCCTGTTGCATTGTGACTCCTGGGGTGATGGATGAATCCCAGGAGCCAATATAAAAACAGTCACATTTATCTGTGTTTAGCTTAAAACCAGAGACCTCGCAGAAATAGCTGGTGTTCCTCAATGCCCCCCTCATGGATGGAGAGTCCGGGCACAGTATGGTGACATCATCCATGTACCCCAACACCTTTAGATGGGTCCCTCCTCCACCAGGTATCGGTACGCCTCTTACTACCCGGTCTTTTCTGAGGAGGGCCATCAGTGGTTCGATTGCGCAAATAAAAAGGAGTGGGGACAGGGGGCAGCCCTGTTTGACACCTGATAAAAGAGGAACACCGCTGGTTAAAAAGCCATTAACAGAGACTTGACTAAAACAGGATCGGTATAAAAGCATGATTCGGCTTAAAATCGTTTCAGGCACTGCCATCTTTTTAAGAACTAAAAACAGGTATTCATGGGAGACCCTATCAAAGGCTTTTTCAAAGTCTAAGGATAAAATTGCTACAGTTTGATTTCTATCCTTAAAATACCATAAAACATCTCTTAAAATATTTAGGGATTCAGCTATAGACCTTCCAGGTACCCCACAAACCTGATTTGGGTGAATTAATTTATGAATAAAAGGTTTAAAACGGACAGCTAATAACTTGGCTAAAACTTTATAATCAACATTTAAAAGTGTGATGGGGCGCCAATTTTTTAGCATATCCTTTTCACCCTTTTTAAAAAGTAATGATACAATCCCCCTCCTCCAGGAAGGGGGAAGTTCATTAACAATAAAAGTTTCTTTATACAATAAAACCATATCATCCTTTAAAATATCCCAAAAAGCTAAATAAAATTCGATGGGTAAACCATCTTCCCCAGGGGCCTTCCCACTAGAAAAACTTTTAAAAACAAATAAAAGTTCATCTAAGTTAAGATCACGGGATAAAACCTCCTGGTCTAAAACATCTAGCTTAAAATCAAGGGAATTAAGAACATGTTCTAAAAAGGATGGATTAAGATCTTTCTTATTAAAAAGAAGCTGGTAGAAGTTAAAAACTGCATCTAACATGCCTTTTGGAGTGGATTCACCCTCAAGGTTTTGGATGATATCCCTCCTATTCATCACTTTTTTAAAAAAGAAACGGGAACATTTCTCGCCCTCCTCCAGGTGCTGCACATGTGAGTTAAAAATGATTTGTTTCCCTTTCTTTTCTATGGCATGTTTTATTTCAGTTTTAAGGTTTAAAATATCATTTTCTACATCCATACCAGCTTCTTTCAATTTAAAAAGTACATTTAAACGCATGTTAAGAACATAAAACCACTGTTTTTCCATTTTTGCCTTCTTCTTACCTGCTTTGATAAAAAAAAATCTGATTTTAGATTTGGTGCCCTCCCACCAGTGCAGCATAGGCTCGTGGGGTTTTCTTTGTGATTGCCAGCATTGGTAGGTCCGCACAAACTCCTCTTTTATCTCAGGGTCCTCTAGGAGTGTGGTGTTTAATCTCCAGAGGCCCCTTTTTGCTTTTTGCTCCCCCTCTAGCTCCAGGCCCACCAAGAGGAGCTTATGATCAGAGAAGATATTCTGCTCGAGCGTGCATTTCAGGGGTTTAAAAGCTCTAGAGGAAAAAATAAAATCGATTCTGGAGCTCACTCTTCCATTGGACCATGTGGCGCCTGGGTCCTCCGGCAAGAGATCCTTCCAGCAATCTTTCAAATTAAAATCATCAATAAAATTTTTAAGCAGGTAAGAAGTGCGGTCTTTACGATTAATATCCCCACCCTGCCGGTGTTCCCCATCACGTATGCAGTTAAAATCACCTCCCACCAGCAGGGGGGAAGACCCAACACAAAACAGTGGTAAAATTTCAAATAGTTCTGCCCGCTCCTGTTTATCAGGAGGGGCATACACATTTAAAACACGAATTAAAAGTCCATTAAAATATAGATGAATTAAAAGAGCTCTGCCAGGCACAATCTCAGTTACTGTATGAATAGAAAAGGACTGGCCTCGGCAGAGCAGCCCAACACCCACAGAACGACAGTCATTTGCACCGGACCATATGGATGGGCCCAGCTTCCAGTCTTCTTTTAAGTCTTTATAGTCCATTTTACTAGGGATTCCACATTCTTGTAGCAGGCAAAGGTCAAAGTCACATGTCTCTAGATAAGAAAATAAAGCAGCCCTGCGATCAGGGCTCTTTAAGGACCTCACATTGAGTGAGGCAATTTTTACAGGGATAGGCATAGTTTATGGAGAGTCCGTGCTTGGAGAATCAAAGTCAATAATAAGCTGCGTACCGTCATCCCCCGCCTGCGGGGTCATCAGCTCCTTGATGTTCTGAGGGTCGGAGCTTGAGATCGATGATGCCCCGACCCTGAGCTCGCTCTCGTCCGAACTACGGCACGCCGCTTTCCTTTGAATGTCTTCCTCTTCTTCTTCTCTTTGTCTTTTAAATGTCACACTGCTGTCCATATCCTCTGTGTTGCTCTCACTCGATGTAATCTCTGGCCCCCGGCTGATGGATCTGCGTCTTCTTTCATCATTTGACGACTGGAACTGCTGCACAGGGGCCTGTGAGGCCTCTTTTCCGGAACCTTTGCCGCTACCTTGGGAAGTTTTCATCGCTTGTTCCCCAGCAAGCGTTGCTGAGGACTGTTGCTCCAACTTCCCCATCGATCGACGATGGCCAGTTTTACCCACCGGGTCCACTGCTGGCGGGGCAGCAAACCCTGGTTTGGCGCCACTTGTCTTCTTGGCCCTGTCCTGTATAGGCGGAGTAACAGGACCGGGCTCAGACCTGGCCACCTGGCTCCCCTTCCGGCGGGCTTTCACCGGGGCCTCTTCGTCCGGAGCAGGGCGACCCTGGGCCAAGCCAGTACCTGGCTTATGCTGCAATTTTGGGTCCACTTTTGCCCCCACCGAGGCCCGTCGGCTGCCACCCGCCACAGGTGAGCCCCCTTCAGAAGTTTCGGCGGGCTCTTGAGCCAGGTAGGAAGTCGATCGACGTCTTTCAATTTCCCGGGCAGTAAACTCGATCACCCGCCCGGGCTTCGTGGAATCCCCATGGCCTCCCCCTAGCACTACCACCGGTGGGCCCCCCGATGGAGCACCAGAGGTCTTGGGCCTGGACCCATCAGTACCTGCCATCTGGGGTTTGGGCATCTTAAAAAAGGACGTCTTTTGTCCTGTCCCCTCTTTGGGTGGGCCCAGCCTTGACCCACCCATCGTAGTTTTTGCTTTATGGGGACAGGAATTAAAATCGTGATTTTCCTCTCCGCAGAGGTTGCACCTTATCGTATGGCTACATCTTGAGGCTATGTGACCTTCTTGGCCACACCTATTGCAGCGAATCACACGCTCCGCGCCGCAGGTCTCCTGGGTGTGGCCAAACCTCAAGCAATTTCGGCAATACATAGGCATTTGAGGATAGAACAGGAAGCCCCGAACTCTCCCGATGGCAAAATTTGGGGGCGGATGGCAAAGACCCCCAATACCACCGGGATCCTTACGGAGCTTGACCCAGAACTTCCTCTTGCCGTTCCAGAACCGCACGGAGTTCAAGATTTTGTTTGCGAATCGCACCTCTTCGCAGTATCGCCGAAGAAAAGTGGCTATATCCTCCGTGGTCACATGAGGGCTGTGCATAGCCACCACCAACGGTATATGTTCCTCACCATAGAGGAACTGGAACGAAAGACCGTCGAGTCGATCGTCCCTCTGGTCCGCACCAGACAAGGTTGCATAGATGTTATCGCAACACGCCGTGGCCGTGAAAGTGACGGTATACAGGCCACGGCTTTCCTGGTCATTTAGACACAGGATGTCCTCCCTATTGAGGCGGAAGTAGTCAAGAAGAATCACCTCCGCAATGAAGCGGAGGTTCTTCAACTGACGATGGCTCTCCGACACCTCTATGCGGATGGTATTTCGCATCGACATTTCCCCAGAGGGGAAAGCCCAGGAGAACGGCATCTTCCACACCCAGGGACTAAGCCCCTTCCCCAATAGCAGCAGGGGCTCGGAATCCCGCTATAAAAGCGGAACCCTTACCCAAGGCAGAGGTCGGGGGTACCCTAGGTGCTTCCGAAGCTACAGGTAACGCTCAACGTACCGAAAATGCCTTCTGAGACACAAGGTCCCAGAGACAGGGGGATCGCAACCCGTTGTCCGTGGACTAAGCCCGCTCCCCAATAGCAGCAAGGGGGTGAAGTCCCTCCGTAAGGAGAGACAATCCCCCAAGGCCGAGAAGCGGGGTACCACAGACACCTTCCGACCAGACCAAATGCAGATACTACACTTGATCTTAGCCAAAAGGCCGAGAAGCGATAACCGTGAAAGGGGCGGGCCCAACAAGGTGCCCTTCATGGGCACTATCACTGCTTGCTGTCAGGGAGGCTGCCAGACAATTTTCCATGCACACTCTGGGCTGGGGGGCAGTCAACCACCAGTACACACAGCAGAACCTAAACCCATACCATTATTGCTAAGCAGCAAGACAGGGGCCCATTGCACTCCCACGGGGCCTTTTTAAATGCAATCCATAACCCGGATTTGCCAGGAACCCTTCTTACTCCTCCTACTTGCATGTGACACTGGGCTTAGGATCTGCATAGGAAACACACACACAAGCACACACCTACCTTTGTTGCCTGCAGATGCCTCCTTGGCTGTCCCCAAACGGTATCAAACCAACACCCACGGGAAGCTGTAAGCATAGAGGACATGCCTGCACCCCATTGGACTTACCTGTGTGGGTTAAACCCGGGTTATTTGACAACCTATGGCGGTGATGGTTCTGCTCAGGCAGAGCAGTGCTGATGCTCCTCATAAAGCTGTCGCTGCTGTGAAGGTTCTAGGTGACATCACAAATCCCTATGGTTACATACACAACAAAGCTGGGTTGTTGTTGTTTACACTCTGCAAGGCCTGTGGAAGTGAGTGACATCATAGCACTGTAGTTCTGAGGGTTCTAGATGGATGCAAAAATCTCCTGTTGCTTCTATGAAGGCCATAATAGACGACATCACCAAACAGCTCCATAGTCACATACACAGCAAAGGAGAGATGTTGTTTACACCTAGTGATGTCAGTGGTATTGAGTGACATCACAGCACAGTGCTAAGGCTCCTGGGCCTGGACACAGCAGCGGCTGCAATATCTCAACGGAGAATACGTTTATATATATGTGTGTGTGTGCGCGTATATATATATATATATATATATATATATATATATATATATATATATATTTCTCCGCCGAAATCACTTTTAAACCCATTTCCACCTTTTTTTCCCTTCTCTTCCTCTTACTTTTTTTTCACGTTTTTTTACGTTTTTCTCCTTTTCGCCTCTTTTCTGGGCGTATTATTCTTCTTTTTCTTCTTTTTTTTCGTCTAATGCATACCCCATCAGTGCAGCAATGCTTATTCAATACCGCCAGCAGATGGAGACACTGGGGGATAATTTTCTAAGGATTTATACTGATTTTTCCTGTCTGAATTTGTCGCACAGAAAGTTGCAGGCCAAATATGTGTGACATTTCTGCGACTTTAGCTTCTAGAGCATTTTTACAACATTATACATAGGTGCTGAATACATAAAAAGCGACTGTTCAGCGACAGACAAGTCGCATCGACTGAAAGTAGGCCAGAATGTCAGTCCATGTTGGAGCAGGTTTAGATACAGTCTAAAGTATAGATCTCAAAGTCTGTGCACAGAATTTAGCAAGGGCCTCGCACCTTCTGATGCATCAGGTAGGTGCACAATAGCATAGCCTAACCCTCTGTACTTTGGTCTATATTGATGCGGGACATAGACAGCCAGCTGATGACCAATCCATTAGTGCAATGGATGGCTGGAAGCATTTGTCTTTGCCTTTGCAATGCCACAGAAGCAATGCATGGTCAATGTACAGCAATGACACACCTGTGTGAACAGCCAGGAGACCCCCCCCCCCCCATGTTATGTTACATAGTTACATAGTTAGTACGGTCGAAAAAAGACATATGTCCATCAAGTTCAACCAGGGAATTAAGGGGTAGGGGTGTGGCGCGATATTGGGGAAGGGATGAGATTTTATATTTCTTCATAAGCATTAATCTTATTTTGTCAATTAGGAACATTCAGCACCCACCCGCTATCAAGGCAGCTGCCTATCATGTCATGCCCTACCTGCACAGGTGTGCTGGCTACTCAAATGATCCAATTAAGGAGGCCATTTAGTCAGCAGCAGCAGAAGTCCTGTGCCTGGACGCTCCAACAGCGGCCAGACACAAGCAGAAGCAGAAGCAGCAGAAGCAGCAGCAGCACCACCTTTTTTTTTTTGGCTGCAGCAGCAGCAAGGCCCACAGGGCTGGCTAGCTGGCTAGCCAGCAAGCAGGTAGCAATGAAAGTAGGAATCTTTCTTTTTAACCCTGTAAGGGGGTGGTGCACTGTACCCGAAGATACTGCCATATCGGGTCAATGCATAGGGCGACGGAAGCAAGCTTCGAAATCGGCCCCCGTTCTCAAAAATCCATTTAATATATGGTCCCCAGATAGGGGACGTATCAGATATTAAACTGATAAGAACAGATTTTTTTTTTTTGATTGAAAGAGCTTTATTTTCCGTTCAGTCATTACAAGTCGTACAATAAATTACAGTCACACAAAGCATGATAGTACAATACACAGCAAAGGTTCCCTAAGCTATACATCGCACACCATGCTACTCTAACATTCAGCTCAATCCTGCAATATAAAGGCACAAGAGATCAAACAAAAACCAAATAATACAATCTGTGATCGGGGTAGGGGTGTGGGCGACTATGTGGGGGTAGGGAGGGGGCGGATCACAGGGCCAAACTGTTGGGCTGTATCTTCAGGGAGACATGGGAGAAGGAGAGGGGTCTTCACTCCTCTTCTTCCTCATCAACGGCCGAGCTGTCCAAGATGGAATAGTCTCTAAGCAGGTTCTTGATGAACCTGCGGCAGTCCCGGACGGACATGTTTTCCCTGTTGATCACGAGGCGGTTCCTGGCAAGCCACACTGCGTCCTTAAAACAGTTCATAAGGCGCCAGGCCTCCTGGATGGCCTCCACGTCGTGGGTCCCAGGGAACAGGCCGTAAAGCACCGAATGGTACGATAGGCAGCTCCTGGGCACTGAGTCTCTGAGTTCCTGTTCTAGGGCGTCCAACAGACCCTGTGCAAAGGGGCACTGCCAAAACACGTGGAAAGATGTTTCCTCCACGTAGGGGCAACGGGGGCAGTACCGGGTCTTGCACAGGTTGCGGGCATGCATGAATGACCTGAGAGAGAGACCTCCCATGACGGCCATCCACGACAAGTCCTTGTGTCCATTGGTAAGCCGCTTTGAGGCCACATTGTTCCAAACTGTCTCTGCAGTGGCTGCGGGGAGTCCCGGAACCAGCTCGGTCGAGTCCTTAGCTCGGATGAGCTTGTGGATTGTCTTCGGCTTCCATAGGTCTGGTTTCAGTCCTTCCAGCTGGTGCTCCCTCACAAACCGGACAACATCCCCATAGAACCAGGGAGTGTTCCAGTTGTAAGGGATGGAGCTGTCCCACTTGTCCCAGCCCAGCTGTCTCCAGAGGGGCATGAGAAGCAAGCGAGACATGGACCTGCCCGCTGAGCCAGTCTTTTCTACAAGAGTCCGCTGCACCGTGACACATGCAAAGGAGGCCCTCAGCAGAGCGGGGATGTCGGGTATTCCCTTCCCACCCTTGCGGGGTTCCTTGTACATCACGGTCCTCTTGACTCTGTCCATTTTGCCCCAGACGAAGCCAAACACTGTCCGGGTGATGGCCTTGCAAACGGTGGTATGGGGAGGCCAGGCCTGTGCGGTATATTGGAGCACAGGCAAAACTTCACTCCGCAGGACAAGTGCCTTGCCTTCCATCGTGAGCTTTCTGGAGCTCCACAGTCCGATCTTCGAGTTTATCCTTCCTAGTCGGTCTTGCCAAGACTTAAGGGCCGCTCCTTCCTTCCCGAACCAGACTCCAAGAATTTGAATGAAGTCCGGCTTGACAGCAAAGGGGAAGGGGGCGGAAGAAGCCAGGTGCCATTCCCCGAAGAGCATGGCCTCCGACTTCCCGCAGTTGACTTTTGCCCCCGAAGCTCTGCCGAAGTCCTCGCAGGTCTGGACGAGTGCAGTCACCGAACGCTGGTCAGCGCAGAAGACGGTCACGTCGTCCATGTAGAGCGAGCACTTGACCTCGTGGCGATCTGGTCCTGGTGCGGTGATCCCTCTGATCTCTCCATTCTGCCGGATAGTCTCAGCGAAGAGCTCTATAACACAAACAAAAAGGAGAGGTGAAAGAGGGCAGCCTTGTCTAACCCCTGAAAGAATAGGAAAGGGGTCAGTCTTCCAGCCGTTCACCAACACCGTGCTGTAAATGTCAAAATACATAACGTTAACAAAAGAGCAAAACATCTTCCCCAGACCCAGCCTGCGCAAAACCCTGTCCATGAATGCGTGGGAGACACGGTCGAACGCCTTCTCCTGATCTAAGCTGACCAGGGCGGCGCGGCCCCCGCGGTCCTGGATGTAATGGACCGTGTCTCTCACAAGGGCAAGGCTGTCGGCAATCCTGCGGCCAGGAATGCTGCAGGTCTGGTCCGGATGGACGATCTGCCCCATGACAGGTTTCAGCCTGTTGGCCAGCACCTTGGCGAGGATCTTGTAGTCCACGTTCAGGAGAGAGATGGGACGCCAGTTTTTCAGGTCACATCTCTCCCCCTTCCGCTTATACAAGATCGTGATCATCCCTTCCCTCAACGACGGAGGCATTCTGCCCCCCACCACCATCTCCTCGTACACCTCCAACAGGTCCGGACAGATCAGGTCACCCAGCGCTACGTAGAGCTCGGCCGGGAGACCGTCACTGCCCGGGGTCCTGCCGGGCTTAAAGGATTTAGCGGCAGAGAGCAGCTCCCCCACCGTCAAGGGATCGTCCACAGCCGCCGCACCTGCGGGATCAACAACGTTAGTGACACCTGACAGGAACCTCTCGGCGGCTTCGGGGTCGGATGACTTGGGGGCGTAGAGGTTGCTGTAGAAGTCGTGGACGACCCCCATCACTTCCTCCTTGCCGCTCCTCATGTGTCCGGTCTCATCTCGTAGCTCAGTCAGGGGCGTGTGGCCGGCATGGAGCTTCCTGAAAAAGAAAGAGTTACATTTCTCACCCTTCTCCAGGTTCTCCACCTTGGAACGAAAGATGATTCGCTTGGATTCCTCCTCAAAGTGCCTTTTCAAGCTCTTTTTGGTCTTCTCCAGCTCCTCCCTGACGTCCCAGCCACACTGGAGCAGGTCCTGCAGGGACCGCAGCTCGCGCTGCAGTTTCCTCAAGTCCCACTTCTTCGCACACGCCTGTTGTCTGCCTTTTGCCTGAAAGAAACAACGGAATTCGACTTTAACATATTCCCACCAATCGCTGATGCACTTGAACAGACATTTGTCATTTCGCCATACAAGGTAAGCATCCCTAAGTTCCTCCATGACCTCCCTCTGCTCCAACAGGGCACAATTCAACTTCCAGGAGCCCGGGCCAGGTGGGAATCCATGGCCCAGAGTCCCCCGGAATCGAATGGCCCTGTGGTCAGAGAAGAAGCAGGGGACCATAGAGTACGACACCTTTCTGACTGCTCTCGAAGTGAAGATGAAGTCTATCCGAGAACGGAGCGAGCCATCGGGGCGGCTCCACGTATAGTTTACGGAGCCGTTCCCGATGGACCCGACAACGTCCTGCAAGGATGCCTCCGTCACCATCTCAATCAGCAGTTTAGACGTCACGTCCAGGTTGGCGGATGTGCCAGAACTGCGCCCGTCCACCTCAATGGGGCAGTTGAAGTCACCACCCAACACTACTGCTCTAGTGGTGGCGAGTTCAGCCCGCAGGGCCTGGAGAACCTCCAGTCGGACATCCCTCTCAGGGGAGGCATACACGTTGATGAGCCGCACGGGCTCACCCGCCCAGGAACCGTCTGCGACAAGAAGTCTGCCACAGACGAGCTCCCGGACGGAATCAAGTGCAAAGTTACCTCCCCTGATCAGGATGGCCACCCCCGCAGACCTATTGTCGCCCCCACCAGACCAGTAGGAAGGGCCGTGAGGCCACTGCCTGGCCAGATGGTTGTAAGACCTAGAAGCAGACAAAGCACATTCCTGCAACATGTAAACATCACACCTCTGGGAATCTAAGAACGTAAGAACAGTCTGAAATCTAAACCAAGCTCTAATACTCCTCACATTAATGCAGAAGATGTTGAGATCAGCCATGGGAATAAAAAGAGAGGTTAGTTCTGATACTAGTTACCAGTCTGGTCGGACGGGTCCTCTTCTCTGGCGCCTGTCGGCTCCTGTGGCTTCTCGTAGCGCCCTTCCAAGAACTCGTCGTAGACCGTGTTGGACGGAGTGTCCAGGATTTTCTTAACCTCTGGGTCCTGCAGCAGCTCCTCCATAGATTGAGCTTGGACTGGCTCTGCTTGGACCTGCTCCACTTGGGCCTGCTCCATCACCTCCTCTCCTTCTGAAGCTTCAAGGCTCTCGCAGACCTGCTCCATCTCCTCCTCCTCATCTGAAGCTTGAGGGGTCTCGCAGGTCTCGATTATTTTTCTTTTGTGGGACTCTTCTGATACGTTGTCCCTTCCTTTCCTCTTCCTCTGTATGGTACCTGGGGGAGGAAGCACAGGAAAGTCCTCCGAAGGGCGGGCACCAGCAGCTGGAGGGGGGTTAGGTGCTGCTGGGCCAGGAGAGAAAGGAGGCTGGGTGGGGCGGGGGGCAGGAGAGAGTGCCCGGGCAGGGGAGGACGGGGCAGGGGTGGGCCGGGCAGGGGAGGACGGGGCAGGGGTGGGCCGGGCAGGGGAGGACGGGGCAGGGGTGGGCCGGGGTGGGGTACGGGGGGCAGGGGTGGGCCGGGGTGGGGTACGGGGGGCAGGGGTGGGGCGGGATGGGGCAGGAGGGGCGGGGGTGGGACGGGATGGGGCAGGAGGGGCAGGGGTGGGACGGGATGGGGCAGGAGGGGCAGGGGTGGGACGGGATGGGGCAGGGGTGGGACGGGATGGGGCAGGGGTGGGGCGGGGTGGGGCAGGAGATGGGGCGGGAGGGGCAGGGGATGGGGCGGGAGGGGCAGGGGAGGGGCGGGACGGGGCAGGGGTGGTGGCTTTCGCCTTCTTACCCTCCTTGGTCGGCTTGGCCATCCGTGGTGTTGGCTCCGGAGCTGGGGCTGGCTTCGGTGCTCTCGCTGCCACAGATGCCCATGTTCTCTCCCTCTGGGGGCAGTCCTTGTAGCTGTGGGCTGCCAGTCCGCAGAGGTTGCAGGTCTTGCTCTTGGGGCAGTCCTTGGTCGTGTGACCTGTCACACGGCAATACCTGCAGGCATCCTCCGTACAGTCCTTGCCCTCGTGGCCCATCTTGCCACATCTCCTGCAGGTCTGCGGCATGTCCGGGTAGAAGATAAGTCCTGTGGAGTTGCCCAAGGAAAATGTCGTTGGCAGGTGCTGTAGTCCGTCTGGAGAAGCAGGGTTCTTGTTG
This sequence comes from Hyla sarda, assembly GCF_029499605.1. NCBI lineage: Eukaryota > Metazoa > Chordata > Amphibia > Anura > Hylidae > Hyla > Hyla sarda. Next base: position 227,262 of record NW_026610519.1, read on the forward strand.
AGTCTGACGACCACAGACCACTTGCAGGTCCAGTATCCGAGTGAGTTCAGGATGCGGGTGGGCTCCCTCACCACGGTGCAGAAGCGCTTCAGGAAGGTCGAGATGTCCGTGCCTGGGGTGTGTGGGTTCCGCATTGAGACCGTCACCCGCCTCTCCTCTCTTTGAATAAGGCAGTTGCCCACAAAGCGAGAGAAAGGGGATTCGGGACTCGCCGCTTTCACCACCTCCCAGTATCTTCTACAGGTCCCAATGGTGGCAAAGGTGATGTAGAAGATTCCCGAAAAGAAGGTTGCTATTCCCAGGGTGTCAGCCGTGGGGAAGCCTTGATCCGCCAGCATCTTCTTGCAGAACACGTCGTGGGACATGTCCGGCACCCTTCCGTCCACGGGCTTGAGCTTCAAGGCAACAGTCTGCCTCATCCAAGGCTCCAGGGTTGGAGCTTCCAGGTTAGGAATTCTGCCGCCCTTCTGCCTTGCCGTGGTGGAGGTTGAAGCTTGCTGTGGTTGGGGCTGGACCTCCAGGCCTTGCCCTGCAGCCTCCTGGGTGGACTTGCTGGTTGAGGCCATGGCTTCTTCCAGCAGGCTCTTTTCCGCTTCCTTGCTTGCTTGTGGAGAGAGGCTTCGCAAAGTCTTCTTTCCCGGGTGGGAGGAGCTATGCAGATCCGGTCCCGGTGGGAGGAGCTATGCAAATCCTTCTCCAGAGGCAGCGAGTTTCTTCGAAAAGATTCTGCGCCGCCTTCCTCTTCGCCGCTGTTCCGGAATTCACCGCCGATTCCCTTCTTCCAGGTTCTTCGTCGGCTTCTTCCGGAGCTGCAGTCTTCAAGATCTTCTCCTTCTTCAGATGTTCCGAGGCAGGCAGGAGACGATCTTCAGGTGGTATGCTCTAGAGAAATGCGGTTCTAATAAGAACGAAAAGTACTGCAATCGTACTACGCAAAATCTCTACCACAATGCTTGGAGTTCTTCAGACCGTAGCGATCATGGTATCTCCCCTGCCAGGTAAGAACAGAAACTACACTTGATCTTAGCCAAAAGGCCGAGAAGCGATAACCGTGAAAGGGGTGGGCCCAACAAGGTGCCCTTCATGGGCACTATCACTGCTTGCTGTCAGGGAGGCTGCCAGACAATTTTCCATGCACACTCTGGGCTGGGGGGCAGTCAACCACCAGTACACACAGCAGAACCTAAACCCATACCATTATTGCTAAGCAGCAAGACAGGGGCCCATTGCACTCCCACGGGGCTTTTTTAAATGCAATCCATAACCCGGATTTGCCAGGAACCCTTCTTACTCCTCCTACTTGCATGTGACACTGGGCTTAGGATCTGCATAGGAAACACACACACAAGCACACACCTACCTTTGTTGCCTGCAGATGCCTCCTTGGCTGTCCCCAAACGGTATCAAACCAACACCCACGGGAAGCTGTAAGCATAGAGGACATGCCTGCACCCCATTGGACTTACCTGTGTGGGTTAAACCCGGGTTATTTGACAACCTATGGCGGTGATGGTTCTGCTCAGGCAGAGCAGTGCTGATGCTCCTCATAAAGCTGTCGCTGCTGTGAAGGTTCTAGGTGACATCACAAATCCCTATGGTTACATACACAACAAAGCTGGGTTGTTGTTGTTTACACTCTGCAAGGCCTGTGGAAGTGAGTGACATCATAGCACTGTAGTTCTGAGGGTTCTAGATGGATGCAACAATCTCCTGTTGCTTCTATGAAGGCCATAATAGACGACATCACCAAACAGCTCCATAGTCACATACACAGCAAAGGAGAGATGTTGTTTACACCTAGTGATGTCAGTGGTATTGAGTGACATCACAGCACAGTGCTAAGGCTCCTGGGCCTGGACACAGCAGCGGCTGCAATATCTCAACGGAGAATACGTTTATATATATGTGTGTGTGTGCGCGTATATATATATATATATATATATATATATATATATATATATTTCTCCGCCGAAATCACTTTTAAACCCATTTCCACCTTTTTTTCCCTTCTCTTCCTCTTACTTTTTTTTCACGTTTTTTTACGTTTTTCTCCTTTTCGCCTCTTTTCTGGGCGTATTATTCTTCTTTTTCTTCTTTTTTTTCGTCTAATGCATACCCCATCAGTGCAGCAATGCTTATTCAATACCGCCAGCAGATGGAGACACTGGGGGATAATTTTCTAAGGATTTATACTGATTTTTCCTGTCTGAATTTGTCGCACAGAAAGTTGCAGGCCAAATATGTGTGACATTTCTGCGACTTTAGCTTCTAGAGCATTTTTACAACATTATACATAGGTGCTGAATACATAAAAAGCGACTGTTCAGCGACAGACAAGTCGCATCGGCTGAAAGTAGGCCAGAATGTCAGTCCATGTTGGAGCAGGTTTAGATACAGTCTAAAGTATAGATCTCAAAGTCTGTGCACAGAATTTAGCAAGGGCCTCGCACCTTCTGATGCATCAGGTAGGTGCACAATAGCATAGCCTAACCCTCTGTACTTTGGTCTATATTGATGCGGGACATAGACAGCCAGCTGATGACCAATCCATTAGTGCAATGGATGGCTGGAAGCATTTGTCTTTGCCTTTGCAATACCACAGAAGCAATGCATGGTCAATGTACAGCAATGACACACCTGTGTGAACAGCCAGGAGACCCCCCCCCCCCATGTTATGTTACATAGTTACATAGTTAGTACGGTCGAAAAAAGACATATGTCCATCAAGTTCAACCAGGGAATTAAGGGGTAGGGGTGTGGCGCGATATTGGGGAAGGGATGAGATTTTATATTTCTTCATAAGCATTAATCTTATTTTGTCAATTAGGAACATTCAGCACCCACCCGCTATCAAGGCAGCTGCCTATCATGTCATGCCCTACCTGCACAGGTGTGCTGGCTACTCAAATGATCCAATTAAGGAGGCCATTTAGTCAGCAGCAGCAGAAGTCCTGTGCCTGGACGCTCCAACAGCGGCCAGACACAAGCAGAAGCAGAAGCAGCAGAAGCAGCAGCAGCACCACCTTTTGTTTTTTGGCTGCAGCAGCAGCAAGGCCCACAGGGCTGGCTAGCTGGCTAGCCAGCAAGCAGGTAGCAATGAAAGTAGGAATCTTTCTTTTTAACCCTGTAAGGGGGTGGTGCACTGTACCCGAAGATACTGCCATATCGGGTCAATGCATAGGGCGACGGAAGCAAGCTTCGAAATCGGCCCCCGTTCTCAAAAATCCATTTAATATATGGTCCCCAGATAGGGGACGTATCAGATATTAAACTGATAAGAACAGATAAGGTTTCAACAAAATTTTATTGAATAAATAAGAAACCATACAAAATTTAAAATGCAAAATAATAAAAGGTTCACAAAAGTTTTAAAATACAAATAATAAAACCAGTAATAAAAGGAGAAAAAATAAAAATGGCAGGATAAAACATTATATAAATGTCATAAAAACTGATTATATTGTTATTTCGTTCCATAGAGGCAGACACCACATGGATGCTGCCTCGCTGGCCCCCAACTGTTTCTTGTCTCTTAGGTAATAGATGTACATCTCACTCAGGGCCAGCTTTATACAGTTTTTAACATCAATAAAATCATGTTTAAAAAGTAAGATGTTCCTAACTTTCCAGATGGCATTTTTAAAACAATTAATAATCATCCAGCAGATCATCTGCTGTTTAAAATTGGGGCAGTTAAAAAGACCGTAAAAGACACATTCGTGATTAAAATCTTTTAGGCCGCAGGCCCACTTCAAAAGTGGGCCTACCTTCCTCCAAAGCTCCCGTGCAAAAGGGCAGTTCCAAAATATGTGCAGCACCGTTTCGTCCACTCCGCAGCCATCTCTCGGGCACTTGGCTCTCGCCACCAGTCCTCGCCTGTGCTGGAACTCACGAGTAGGGAGGCACTGGTGGACGATTGCCCAGGCAAGATCCCTGTGTACATTCGCCAGAAACTTCCCGTACACGTTCCGCCATACCTTTTTGGATCTTGCCTGTGTGAAATTGGACACTGCCAGGGTAACCTCACTCCGCCTGAGGACCTTTGATACCTTTCTCTGGTCCCCCAGTATGTCAGGCTCCAAATCTTGGAGACCTAGGAGCCTGACTGTCTTTTCCAACACCACATAATGTTTTGGGGGACACAGAAGCACCGGAGCGTTCAGAGGGATGCGCAACCATCTTTTAAAAACCATGCCCGCAGCGTACCTTAAAAAGCAGCTAAAAATGCCATCGGATTTAATAATTTTAAAACAGAAACAGAAATACTTTATGTAAAAGAAAGTAAAAAGGTTAGGAACATCTTTCCCGCCATTATCTTTACTTTTGTACATAAAATCACGCTTTAATTTCTCCATTTTTGAACCCCATAAAAAAGTAAAAACAATTCTAGTTACTTTTTTAATGTATAAAATAGATGGAGGAAATACCATGGCAATGTATAGCATAATAGGGAGTAAAACCATCTTTATTATTAAAATCTTCCCCTCCATGGTAAGGTTTCTAAGATTCCACATTAAAATCTTCTTCTCCATCTTAGCTATAGCTGAATCCCAGTTAGGGCTCCCATCATTGACCTGGTTAAAAACAATACCTAAAACTTTAATTTGATCCTGTTGCATTGTAACTCCTGGGGTGATGGATGAATCCCAGGAGCCAATATAAAAACAGTCACATTTATCTGTGTTTAGCTTAAAACCAGAGACCTCGCAGAAATAGCTGGTGTTCCTCAATGCCCCCCTCATGGATGGAGAGTCCGGGCACAGTATGGTGACATCATCCATGTACCCCAACACCTTTAGATGGGTCCCTCCTCCACCAGGTATCGGTACGCCTCTTACTACCCGGTCTTTTCTGAGGAGGGCCATCAGTGGTTCGATTGCGCAAATAAAAAGGAGTGGGGACAGGGGGCAGCCCTGTTTGACACCTGATAAAAGAGGAACACCGCTGGTTAAAAAGCCATTAACAGAGACTTGACTAAAACAGGATCGGTATAAAAGCATGATTCGGCTTAAAATCGTTTCAGGCACTGCCATCTTTTTAAGAACTAAAAACAGGTATTCATGGGAGACCCTATCAAAGGCTTTTTCAAAGTCTAAGGATAAAATTGCTACAGTTTGATTTCTATCCTTAAAATACCATAAAACATCTCTTAAAATATTTAGGGATTCAGCTATAGACCTTCCAGGTACCCCACAAACCTGATTTGGGTGAATTAATTTATGAATAAAAGGTTTAAAACGGACAGCTAATAACTTGGCTAAAACTTTATAATCGACATTTAAAAGTGTGATGGGGCGCCAATTTTTTAGCATATCCTTTTCACCCTTTTTAAAAAGTAATGATACAATCCCCCTCCTCCAGGAAGGGGGAAGTTCATTAACAATAAAAGTTTCTTTATACAATAAAACCATATCATCCTTTAAAATATCCCAAAAAGCTAAATAAAATTCGATGGGTAAACCATCTTCCCCAGGGGCCTTCCCACTAGAAAAACTTTTAAAAACAAATAAAAGTTCATCTAAGTTAAGATCACGGGATAAAACCTCCTGGTCTAAAACATCTAGCTTAAAATCAAGGGAATTAAGAACATGTTCTAAAAAGGATGGATTAAGATCTTTCTTATTAAAAAGAAGCTGGTAGAAGTTAAAAACTGCATCTAACATGCCTTTTGGAGTGGATTCACCCTCAAGGTTTTGGATGATATCCCTCCTATTCATCACTTTTTTAAAAAAGAAACGGGAACATTTCTCGCCCTCCTCCAGGTGCTGCACATGTGAGTTAAAAATGATTTGTTTCCCTTTCTTTTCTATGGCATGTTTTATTTCAGTTTTAAGGTTTAAAATATCATTTTCTACATCCATACCAGCTTCTTTCAATTTAAAAAGTACATTTAAACGCATGTTAAGAACATAAAACCACTGTTTTTCCATTTTTGCCTTCTTCTTACCTGCTTTGATAAAAAAATATCTGATTTTAGATTTGGTGCCCTCCCACCAGTGCAGCATAGGCTCGTGGGGTTTTCTTTGTGATTGCCAGCATTGGTAGGTCCGCACAAACTCCTCTTTTATCTCAGGGTCCTCTAGGAGTGTGGTGTTTAATCTCCAGAGGCCCCTTTTTGCTTTTTGCTCCCCCTCTAGCTCCAGGCCCACCAAGAGGAGCTTATGATCAGAGAAGATATTCTGCTCGAGCGTGCATTTCAGGGGTTTAAAAGCTCTAGAGGAAAAAATAAAATCGATTCTGGAGCTCACTCTTCCATTGGACCATGTGGCGCCCGGGTCCTCCGGCAAGAGATCCTTCCAGCAATCTTTCAAATTAAAATCATCAATAAAATTTTTAAGCAGGTAAGAAGTGCGGTCTTTACGATTAATATCCCCACCCTGCCGGTGTTCCCCATCACGTATGCAGTTAAAATCACCTCCCACCAGCAGGGGGGAAGACCCAACACAAAACAGTGGTAAAATTTCAAATAGTTCTGCCCGCTCCTGTTTATCAGGAGGGGCATACACATTTAAAACACGAATTAAAAGTCCATTAAAATATAGATGAATTAAAAGAGCTCTGCCAGGCACAATCTCAGTTACTGTATGAATAGAAAAGGACTGGCCTCGGCAGAGCAGCCCAACACCCACAGAACGACAGTCATTTGCACCGGACCATATGGATGGGCCCAGCTTCCAGTCTTCTTTTAAGTCTTTATAGTCCATTTTACTAGGGATTCCACATTCTTGTAGCAGGCAAAGGTCAAAGTCACATGTCTCTAGATAAGAAAATAAAGCAGCCCTGCGATCAGGGCTCTTTAAGGACCTCACATTGAGTGAGGCAATTTTTACAGGGATAGGCATAGTTTATGGAGAGTCCGTGCTTGGAGAATCAAAGTCAATAATAAGCTGCGTACCGTCATCCCCCGCCTGCGGGGTCATCAGCTCCTTGATGTTCTGAGGGTCGGAGCTTGAGATCGATGATGCCCCGACCCTGAGCTCGCTCTCGTCCGAACTACGGCACGCCGCTTTCCTTTGAATGTCTTCCTCTTCTTCTTCTCTTTGTCTTTTAAATGTCACACTGCTGTCCATATCCTCTGTGTTGCTCTCACTCGATGTAATCTCTGGCCCCCGGCTGATGGATCTGCGTCTTCTTTCATCTTTTGACGACTGGAACTGCTGCACAGGGGCCTGTGAGGCCTCTTTTCCGGAACCTTTGCCGCTACCCTGGGAAGTTTTCATCGCTTGTTCCCCAGCAAGCGTTGCTGAGGACTGTTGCTCCAACTTCCCCATCGATCGACGATGGCCAGTTTTACCCACCGGGTCCACTGCTGGCGGGGCAGCAAACCCTGGTTTGGCGCCACTTGTCTTCTTGGCCCTGTCCTGTATAGGCGGAGTAACAGGACCGGGCTCAGACCTGGCCACCTGGCTCCCCTTCCGGCGGGCTTTCACCGGGGCCTCTTCGTCCGGAGCAGGGCGACCCTGGGCCAAGCCAGTACCTGGCTTATGTTGCAATTTTGGGTCCACCTCTGCCCCCACCGAGGCCCGTCGGCTGCCACCCGCCACAGGTGAGCCCCCTTCAGAAGTTTCGGCGGGCTCTTGAGCCAGGTAGGAAGTAGATCGACGTCTTTCAATTTCCCGGGCAGTAAACTCGATCACCCGCCCGGGCTTCGTGGAATCCCCATGGCCTCCCCCTAGCACTACCACCGGTGGGCCCCCCGATGGAGCACCAGAGGTCTTGGGCCTGGACCCATCAGTACCTGCCATCTGGGGTTTGGGCATCTTAAAAAAGGATGTCTTTTGTCCTGTCCCCTCTTTGGGTGGGCCCAGCCTTGACCCACCCATCGTAGTTTTTGCTTTATGGGGACAGGAATTAAAATCGTGATTTTCCTCTCCGCAGAGGTTGCACCTTATCGTGTGGCTACATCTTGAGGCTATGTGACCTTCTTGGCCACACCTATTGCAGCGAATCACACGCTCCGCGCCGCAGGTCTCCTGGGTGTGGCCAAACCTCAAGCAATTTCGGCAATACATAGGCATTTGAGGATAGAACAGGAAGCCCCGAACTCTCCCGATGGCAAAATTTGGGGGCGGATGGCAAAGACCCCCAATACCACCGGGATCCTTACGGAGCTTGACCCAGAACTTCCTCTTGCCGTTCCAGAACCGCACGGAGTTCAAGATTTTGTTTGCGAATCGCACCTCTTCGCAGTATCGCCGAAGAAAAGTGGCTATATCCTCCGTGGTCACATGAGGGCTGTGCATAGCCACCACCAACGGTATATGTTCCTCACCATAGAGGAACTGGAACGAAAGACCGTCGAGTCGATCGTCCCTCTGGTCCGCACCAGACAAGGTTGCATAGATGTTATCGCAACACGCCGTGGCCGTGAAGGTGACGGTATACAGGCCACGGCTTTCCTGGTCATTTAGACACAGGATGTCCTCCCTATTGAGGCGGAAGTAGTCAAGAAGAATCACCTCCGCAATGAAGCGGAGGTTCTTCAACTGACGATGGCTCTCCGACACCTCTATGCGGATGGTATTTCGCATCGACATTTCCCCAGAGGGGAAAGCCCAGGAGAACGGCATCTTCCACACCCAGGGACTAAGCCCCTTCCCCAATAGCAGCAGGGGCTCGGAATCCCGCTATAAAAGCGGAACCCTTACCCAAGGCAGAGGTCGGGGGTACCCTAGGTGCTTCCGAAGCTACAGGTAACGCTCAACGTACCGAAAATGCCTTCTGAGACACAAGGTCCCAGAGACAGGGGGATCGCAACCCGTTGTCTGTGGACTAAGCCCGCTCCCCAATAGCAGCAAGGGGGTGAAGTCCCTCCGTAAGGAGAGACAATCCCCCAAGGCCGAGAAGCAGGGTACCACAGACACCTTCCGACCAGACCAAATGCAGATACTACACTTGATCTTAGCCAAAAGGCCGAGAAGCGATAACCGTGAAAGGGGCGGGCCCAACAAGGTGCCCTTCATGGGCACTATCACTGCTTGCTGTCAGGGAGGCTGCCAGACAATTTTCCATGCACACTCTGGGCTGGGGGGCAGTCAACCACCAGTACACACAGCAGAACCTAAACCCATACCATTATTGCTAAGCAGCAAGACAGGGGCCCATTGCACTCCCACGGGGCCTTTTTAAATGCAATCCATAACCCGGATTTGCCAGGAACCCTTCTTACTCCTCCTACTTGCATGTGACACTGGGCTTAGGATCTGCATAGGAAACACACACACAAGCACACACCTACCTTTGTTGCCTGCAGATGCCTCCTTGGCTGTCCCCAAACGGTATCAAACCAACACCCACGGGAAGCTGTAAGCATAGAGGACATGCCTGCACCCCATTGGACTTACCTGTGTGGGTTAAACCCGGGTTATTTGACAACCTATGGCGGTGATGGTTCTGCTCAGGCAGAGCAGTGCTGATGCTCCTCATAAAGCTGTCGCTGCTGTGAAGGTTCTAGGTGACATCACAAATCCCTATGGTTACATACACAACAAAGCTGGGTTGTTGTTGTTTACACTCTGCAAGGCCTGTGGAAGTGAGTGACATCATAGCACTGTAGTTCTGAGGGTTCTAGATGGATGCAACAATCTCCTGTTGCTTCTATGAAGGCCGTAATAGGCGACATCACCAAACAGCTCCATAGTCACATACACAGCAAAGGAGAGATGTTGTTTACACCTAGTGATGTCAGTGGTATTGAGTGACATCACAGCACAGTGCTAAGGCTCCTGGGCCTGGACACAGCAGCGGCTGCAATATCTCAACGGAGAATACGTTTATATATATGTGTGTGTGTGCGCGTATATATATATATATATATATATATATATATATATATATTCTCCGCCGAAATCACTTTTAAACCCATTTCCACCTTTTTTTCCCTTCTCTTCCTCTTACTTTTTTTTCACGTTTTTTTACGTTTTTCTCCTTTTCGCCTCTTCTCTGGGCGTATTATTCTTCTTTTTCTTCTTTTTTTTCGTCTAATGCATACCCCATCAGTGCAGCAATGCTTATTCAATACCGCCAGCAGATGGAGACACTGGGGGATAATTTTCTAAGGATTTATACTGATTTTTCCTGTCTGAATTTGTCGCACAGAAAGTTGCAGGCCAAATATGTGTGACATTTCTGCGACTTTAGCTTCTAGAGCATTTTTACAACATTATACATAGGTGCTGAATACATAAAAAGCGACTGTTCAGCGACAGACAAGTCGCATCGGCTGAAAGTAGGCCAGAATGTCAGTCCATGTTGGAGCAGGTTTAGATACAGTCTAAAGTATAGATCTCAAAGTCTGTGCACAGAATTTAGCAAGGGCCTCGCACCTTCTGATGCATCAGGTAGGTGCACAATAGCATAGCCTAACCCTCTGTACTTTGGTCTATATTGATGCGGGACATAGACAGCCAGCTGATGACCAATCCATTAGTGCAATGGATGGCTGGAAGCATTTGTCTTTGCCTTTGCAATACCACAGAAGCAATGCATGGTCAATGTACAGCAATGACACACCTGTGTGAACAGCCAGGAGACCCCCCCCCCCCCATGTTATGTTACATAGTTACATAGTTAGTACGGTCGAAAAAAGACATATGTCCATCAAGTTCAACCAGGGAATTAAGGGGTAGGGGTGTGGCGCGATATTGGGGAAGGGATGAGATTTTATATTTCTTCATAAGCATTAATCTTATTTTGTCAATTAGGAACATTCAGCACCCACCCGCTATCAAGGCAGCTGCCTATCATGTCATGCCCTACCTGCACAGGTGTGCTGGCTACTCAAATGATCCAATTAAGGAGGCCATTTAGTCAGCAGCAGCAGAAGTCCTGTGCCTGGACGCTCCAACAGCGGCCAGACACAAGCAGAAGCAGAAGCAGCAGAAGCAGCAGCAGCACCACCTTTTGTTTTTTGGCTGCAGCAGCAGCAAGGCCCACAGGGCTGGCTAGCTGGCTAGCCAGCAAGCAGGTAGCAATGAAAGTAGGAATCTTTCTTTTTAACCCTGTAAGGGGGTGGTGCACTGTACCCGAAGATACTGCCATATCGGGTCAATGCATAGGGCGACGGAAGCAAGCTTCGAAATCGGCCCCCGTTCTCAAAAATCCATTTAATATATGGTCCCCAGATAGGGGACGTATCAGATATTAAACTGATAAGAACAGATTTTTTTTTTTTAAGTTAGCCCTCAGAAACTCAATCAGAGTTCCAAGATCTTATTTGAACTCGATTGTTGCTCATCATCAGGTAACCCATTTTTTATTTCTTCTTAACACTAATGACCACAAAATAAAATCAATAAAAAAGATTTAACCAGAAAAAAAAACATACACATTTACAATAACAAACAAACATTGCTTTCACCAGTAATTAATCAGAGAGACATTCCATTTCTCCAGGCATATACCATTAGGAAATCTATCATTCCACGGTTTATCGTTCCTCTTATCATCTGTCTTTTTACCGGAAGTCCCAACCAAGATGGAACTTTATAAGTGTCCAAAAATCTGTCCATATCAGCTTGAAATGAAAAATACACTTTGTCTCTAGCTTCCTCGTACCGATTTTCATATTTCGACCTTAATTCCATTAAATCCATATCAAATGGTCTTCTTTCCTTTTTTGGCATATTTTCCAACATGCCATCCAAAACACCTCCAAATTCCATTGGTACATAAACCTCTTCTTTCTTTTTCTTTTCTTCAGCCACTTTTCTGGCTGGAACTTCCTCCAACTCAGGTTCTCCAATTTCTTCTTCTTCCCTACTCCTTTTAGCTGTTTCCTTTTTCGTTGTTTGTTTCTTGGGACATACATTTACCAGGTGATCTTCCTCACCGCACAGATGACACTTCTTTTTTTTGTTGTTGTTGCAGGTGTC